>NC_092872.1:732260217-732490217 GCF_028372415.1 Notamacropus eugenii | reverse complement strand
TTTGAGCTGGATGCGACCTTTTGGGTGGTTGTTAAAGATGAAGAACCTGTGTTTCACAGAGGTAACTGAAAAAAATATGCACAATCAACAGACAAGACTTTTTGAGAGGGAAGAAAGATACTAACCTCTAAAAACAGGAGTAAGGAACAGTGTCATAAAGAAAGTGTTATCCGAGTTGAACTTTGATACAAACTAGGGATAAGAGGAGGTGAAATTAAGAAGGAAACTTACGCTAGAAATAGAGGGCAGAGTAAGGAAAGGTCCTGTAAGAGATTACTAAATCCCTCATCCCCTGAGAACAAATTTTCAATGTTAATGTAGCTCATCAAAGGATTAAAAAAAATCACAGTGAGTTTACTTCTTTGGGACTGATTAATTAGAATGTATTAACACCTGAAAAATGAATCAGAGTTAAATGGAGTGGGGAAACCTTTCATAAATTTGTGATGCTCTAACTTCTTTCTTTAGCTTATGAGAAAACCAGGAGAGAAAACCCAGAATTCACTGAGTCTGCAGTTCAAGATTAGACTATTTCAAAGGACTGGGGATCGTGAAGAGACTATAGATAGAATGTAAGGTCTCTGAGAGCAGAAATCATTTTAGTCTTATTTCAGGGGAAGGATTGACATCCCCAACCTAGGCATAATACCAGCAATAGTAGGTCCTTTATAAATGTCTGGTGATATTGTTTTTCCTCCCTATAGAGAGGCAGTATAGTATCATTGTAGATTGATGCTTTTGGAGTGAGAAGACCTGGACTTTTGATGTAACTTCCCCATTTGTAGCTGAGTAACTTTTGGTAAGTCCCTATACCCTACTGAGAAACACTCCACTCACTTGCAAAGTGAGGTTAAGAGTATTTGTTTTATTGAGCTCAAGTTTTTTTTGTGAAAATCAAATGAGGTAATGTATGTAAGTTAGTGTGCGATGTGTAAACTATTAACATTAGGGTCTATTAAGGAAATGTGAGAAATTGTCTCTTAGGAACTGAGTGGATTACCACTGTTAGTAATATGCCTCTGCTGTCCCCTGTATGTATGTGGAAAAGTTGCTTTTATCTCTATTAATCAATATGTCTGTGTGAAATTTACAGTGGTATAGGTTTAGTACTCTGCCTTCTAATATCAGTTACTAATGTCTTAGCAATCCTTTGAAGGTGGACTGAGAGAGAGAGAGAGAGAGAGAGACAGAGAGAGACAGAGAGACAGAGAGAGACAGAGAGAGAGACAGAGAGAGAGACAGAGAGAGAGACGAAGAAGGTTCATTCATTCATTCAACAAAAATCTGTTAAATTTCTACTTTATACTAGGCATTGTAGTTGGCACTAAGGATACAGAAACAAACAAATGTCGTCCCTATTCTCAAGAAACTGACACGCTACTGCAGGATACAAAATGTATACGCGTAAGTAAATGTGAAATATGTATAAAATAAATCCAATGATATTTTAAGGAGAGGGCAGGATACTGATCACTCAAGAGGTTTAGTGTAGTCCTATGTAGGAGGTAGCACATGTGTCCTAATACAGACTTTGCACATAGCTGAAAAAATTTTCCTGAGAATTAATCTTAAGCCATGTCTACCATGACTGAATGAAATTAATGAACTTAGATAGGGTAAGGGGACCTTTCTCCATTTTGGCCAATTGAAAGGGACTTGATAACATTTTGGGGCCATTAGGTGGTCCAGTAGATAGAGCACTGAACTGGAATCAGGAAGGTTCATCCTCTTGAGTTCAAATCAGTCCTCAGGCACTTATTAGCTGTGTGACTCTGGGCAAGTCACCTAACCCTGCTTACCTCAGTTTCCTCATCTATAAAATGAGGTGGAAATGGAAATGGCAAATCACTCCAATGGTTCTTATCCTTTATTCTTGCAGAGGACCAATGCAACATCAACAAATTGGAATTAAGATGCAGTGGGTCCAACCGTACCTCATCAGAACAATATGAGCTCTGAAGGCTCTACCACGGTTGGGCACAGATAGTCCACATGAACTACTCAAGTATCTTTGAATACACAAATCTCTCCAGTATCTTTGCCAAGAGAACCCTAAATATAATCATGAAAAATGAAACATGACTGAACAACAACAATAAACTGCAACATTTTCAGTCCTTGAGCAGCATTAGCATAACAAAGGTTGGCATCTAGTTAGCATGAAAAATTTGTTAAAATGGAAAGTTACCAGATAATATTTTACAGTGAATTTAAGTTCTACCCTGCTTGCTAATGCAAACACATCGTGAACTTCTTAGTGGTAGCCTTATGTCAGTATTAAAAATATTCTACATTCTTTGTCCACGGGGAATAATTCACCTTCCCCTTCCTCAGGTAATGGCACACTATCAGTCTCTTGTTCCCAGTGTAGTCTGTGATAATTCCTTCAGATTAGAAAAATAGTCTTTGTTGCTACACTAGCTGCAAGACTTCTGGGTAGTGACTGTGATGTGCCTGACTGATTCCCATCCTCTCATCTGGGTAGGTGGTTGCTCTGCATGTCCTGATAGTGGAAGCACCAACCAAGTGATTTGACTAGGATAAAAGTTCTACCCTATAATAATGGGAATATTCTCCTCCAAGGCCAATATAATTCAGTATTACAGATTAAGTCCCCACAGTAGACTATAAGCTCAATATAGGTAGAGATTGTTTTCTTTATTTTTTTTAAATAAGCAATTATTTTCATTTTTAATTAACTTTTACTTTTCACCATTCACTTCCACAAGATTTTGAGCTCCAAATTATCTCCCCATCTCTCTCCTCTCTCCCACCCCAAGACAGCTTATATTCTGATTACCCCTTCTTCCATTCTGTCCTCTCTTCTGTCATACCCTTCTCTTCTTTTACCCCTTCCCCTCTATTTTCTTGTAGGGCAAGATAATTTTCTATACCCCATTTTCTGAATGTTTTATTTTCCAGATATATGTAAAACAATTTTTAACATTTGTTTTGAAAACTTTGAGTTCCAACTTCTCTCCCTTCCTCAGTTCCCACCCACCCCTATTGAGAAAGTAAGCAATTCAATATAGGGTATATATATGTAATCATTCAAATACTTCCATAACAGTCATGTTGTGAAAGACCAACTATAGTTCCCTCCATCCTAACCTGCCACCTTTTATTCTGTTCTCTCTTTTGACCCCATCTTGTGAATTTCCTCTCTGAGTTGGGGGTCTTGACCAGCAAGACCCTATACTGTCCTCAGGATGCAATGTATAGGGCAGGAGGCAAGGTGTAAGGCAACTCCGTTTATTATCAGTGAAGCAGCATTATTTATAACATAATAGCCTCATGAATTATGCCCTTCAGCCAATCCCTTTGAAGGTCAAATTTACTCCTCCAACCCCTGCTCTGCATTCTCCTCATGTCCAGCTCGTGATTACCCACTTTCCTCAAACTCCAGGAAAAAAAAACAAGGGCAGCGGTCCTGCCTCAGACGCCAGTAGTTCCAGGCACCTTGAGTGTGGTCCTACAATGGCGTCTGAGAGTTCCTAGCCCCTTTACATCATCTCTCCTCCAAAGTGTTTACTTCTAATTACCCCCTCCTACCATTTGCCCTCCCTTCTGTCATCCCTCACTCCCCAACCCCACATGTCCTCTTTCCCCCTACTTTCCTGTAGTGTAAGATAGATTTTCATACCAAATCTGAATATTCATGTTGTTCCCACCAAATTTGATGAGAATAAGTTTCACTCTTTTCCTGTCACCTCCCCCCTCCATTGAAAAAGTTTTTCTTGCCTCTTTCATGTGAAAGATAATTTGTCCCACTCTATTTCTAATCCTATCTCCTTGGACCTCTGGAATATCGTATTCCAAGCCCTTCAGTCTCTTAGTGGAGTGGGTGCTAAATCCTATTTTATCCTCATTGTATTTCCACGGTACTTCAACTGTTTCTTTTCTGACTGCTTGCAATATTTTCTCCTTGATCTAAGAACTCTGGAATTTGCTTACAATATTTCTAGGAGTTTTCCTTTTGGCATCTCTTTGAGGAGGTGATAGGTGAATTCTATCCATTTCTTATTTTACCCTCTGGTTCTAGCATGGCAGTTTTCCTTGAGAATATTTTGGAAGATGATGTCTAGGCTGGTTTTTTGATCATGGTTTTCAGGTAGACCAATAATTTTTAAATTATCTCTCCTGAATCTATTTTCCAATGAGATACTTCACATTGTTATTCTTTCTTTCTTTTCCTTTTGTTTCATAATTTCTTGATTTTTCATAAAGTCATTAGCTTCCATCTTCTCCATCCTAAACTTCAAATAATTTTTTCTTCAATGAGCTTTTGCACCTCCTTTTCCATCTGACCAATTCTGCTTTTTCTGTACTCTTCTCTTCATTGCTCTTTTGGATATCCTTTTCAATTTGGGTTAGTCTGTTGTTTAAGGTGTTATTTTCTTCAGCATTTGTTCAACAGCTTTAACAAGCTGTTGGCTCACTTCTCATGATTTTCTTGCATCATTTTCATTTCTCTTCCCAATTTTTCCTCCACCTCTTTTGATTGGAGCTCAAAATCCTTTGTGAGCCCTTACAGGACCTCAGATCATTGAATATTTTTCTTGGAAGCTTACTTCCAAGAAGCTCACTGCAGGTAAGACCTTACCATCTTCCTCTGATTGTATGCTTTGCTCTTCCTCATCCCAAAGGATCAAAGAAAATATCTTTTCACCAAGAAAGCAACCTTCTATAGTCTTAGTTTTTCCCTTTTGGTGTATTTTCCTAGCCAGTTCCTTGACTTTTGAGTCCTATGTCAAGTGGAGGGTATACTCCCCTAGAGTTTTGTGCAGATTTTGTGAAGCTGTTACCTGAGATATCTCTAGGGATCTGTAAGTTCTCAGTTCCTCCAGAGTGGAACAATCAAGTATGAGGAGTTTATTGCTCTCCTGGTCTGTGCTCTGGTATGTGAGTAACCAAAAGTACTCTTTTCTACCCTGGAACTGTGAGTTCTATTTCATCTCCGCACCCGCCACAAGCTCTGCCACATCAGCACTCCTTCTCACCCCAGGACCACAACCCAGGATTTATGATTCTTCTTGTAGTTTTATTATTTAATTTTCAAAATCCTTTTTGAGCTCTTCCATGGCCTGAGACCAATTAAATTTTTTCATGGATGCTTTGGATGAAGGAACTTTAAATTTGTTGTCTTCTTCTGTTTGTATACTTTAGTCCTCCTTGCCATGAAAGGAAAATTCTATAATATGATTCTTTTCCTGGTTTTTGTTTATTTCCCCAGTCATTTACTTGACTTTTGAGATCTATGTCAAGATAGGTCTTAGCTTACAGTGGGGGTGGGGGGTTGTATTGTCAACTGCTTGATCCCCCACAATCTGTAAGCTGAGAGCTCCAGAAACAGCAGCAGCTGCTGCCACTACTGGACCACTCTACCCTCTCACGCAGATCAGACAGATTTTTTCCACTGACTTTCCAATTTGTTCTCAGCATTTTGGGGTCATAAATTTGGAAACCACCACAGTTATCAGTGATTCAGTCTCCCCTAGACTTGCTTAGGTCCCATCTGTTCCAGCATGACCCACACTGTACTGTGCCCAGTAAGACAGATGCTTCCTGTAGAACTTACAGACTATCTTGAGTTGGAGATTTGCTTCACTTCATCATTCTGCGTCTTCTGCAGCTCCTGAATTTATTTAGAGTCAGTTTTTTTTTTACAGGTATTTGACTGGGTTTGCAGAGACAACTCTTGTAAGTACCAGGTTTTATTCCACCATTTTGGGTCTGCCCTCCTGGTAGAGATTATTTTAGCTCTATTTTTGTATCTACAGCGCCAAGCTCAGCACTTGACATATAGCACTAAATAAGTGTTGGTAAATTATAATTTAGTCTAGTATTACTTTCTTTTGGATGCCAGTTTTTGGAAAGGACATTTCTGGCTAATCGAAAAATCTTGGGAAAAATCCTGTGAGGCAGGTACCTCAAGAAGAGTTAGCCCACCACCCTTCACATCCTATATTCCAGATGAAGAAACTCAAACTCCAAAAAATTTAAGTGACTTGAGGCCATTACATAATTTGGAAGACGCTGAGACAAGACCAGGGTCTAGGTAATCTCTGAATCTAGATTCAGCCATCTTTGGGTCAAATCCAACTGCCTTAAACTTGGGAAGATAGACAAGAATTATGCTTCCTGGGCAACAGATTCAAGGACCCCAAGGTAATCAGCAAGCCATAAAGAAGAATCAAAACAGGATTGTGAGCAAGGTTGAAACGCAAATTTAAAAAAAAATATATAATAATAATTCCCTCAACAGTGATATGGGATTTTGTGGTTAGGTTTAGGGAAATCAAGGCAGATATCTACCCAAAATTACATTTTGAGGAGTCCATTTTGATGTATTTTAAATCTCTGATATATATATAGATCAGTATGAAGACAAAATATAAAACAGTGTACTTTTCTTAGCTTATTAGTTCTACTGAAGGCTTCAAAGTACAAGATTCGATTTAAAGGACTATACATTTTAATAGAAAGCTAGATCTTGGAGGACCCAAGATTACTGTTTTTGTCATTAAACAAAAGCAACTATATAAGACAAATAATCTCCAATTATAGTAGGCACTCAATTAAAACTTTTTTCAGTGAAAGTTACATTGGCCCTGGAGTGAATGAGTTAATGATTTGTTAAGGACAGTACCTATCAGCTAGGTGGCAGTTAGGTGGCACAGTGGATGGATTTCTGGCTTTAGAGTCTGGAAGACCTGAGTTCAAATATGGTCTTAAACATTTATCAACTGTGTGACCCTGAACATAAGTAAGGAAACCTCTATTAGCCTCAGTTTCCTTAACTGTAAAATAGGGATTATAACAACATCTACTTTTCAGATGAGATAGTATTTGTAAAAAAAAAATGCTTAGTATAGTACCCTGGAATAGAGTTGGCTTATTCCCTATTCTTCTCTCCTCATGTCAAGAGATAGAGTAAAAATATGTGGAGTTAGCTGGCTTTAGAGCTGGGAGTACATGAGTTCAAGTCCTGTTTCTCATGCATACTTACTTTAAGGGTCTGGACAAGTCACTTAAGTTGTCAGTGCTTTAGGCAACTGTTGTACTATAAATTGTTTTTATTCCAAATGGCATTGATTGAATAGTAAAAAAGAATATTCTCATCGTGGAGTTCTTAATATCAATGGAATCAGAAGACCGGTTTAAAAATTCAGTCCCATTCTTACATACCAAGTCCTGGGGACACAAATACAAAATCAAAACAGGCCTTTCTCTTATGAATCTCACCTGGCTTAGATAATATGTATAATAGATTTCACCTTCAGGGAACCCAGTTTCAAATCTCCACTTTGATGACACTTGTATGACCTTGAGCAATTCAACTAACATCTCTGCATCCCAGCTTCCTCATCTATCAAATGAAGAGTTCAGTTTGTATGGTTTCTTAATTTCCTTCAATATTAGCTCTATGATCCTATGAAATTAATTGAATGATAGAGAAGTGATTTTCTTGGATTCATGAAGGACAATTAGCTTTGTGCATAGCCTCATTCTCTATCCCCCTCTAGTCATCCTGCAAATATTGGTGCCAAAGGAGACTAGGCAAGTCTCCCCAGTGATCAAAACATGGTTCAAAGTGTAGATTTCCCTGATGTTAAGGTAATTACTATCATAATTTGCACATTTGTGGTCATTAATTCTATCCTTATGCTAATTCTGGCCAAGCCTTTGCTTTGTTTTATATTTCCTAACTAGGAGCACCTCTCTTGAGACCAATCAAGTTCACTGCCAAATATATTGAGGGTGGGAGCTCCTATACCCTACTCATTTGGGGCATTTCCATTATGTTGCCTGGTCCACAGCTCTGGGTTATAGAGTCAGGGGATTTCTGACAGCTTCTTTGATGGACACATTGAATATAGAAAAGGTTAATGTATTCAGGTTCCTGTTTACATGAGTGTCTGGAGGGAGTGATTATTATTCTGGGTAATGGGAGGGAGGGAGGAATGAAGAGCTGATCTGTAAGTCTTCACCTCCCCATTCTCATGGGAACTGTTGGCAAAAATAAGGATCGGCAAATTTTCTTATTTCTGGACATCTAGCATTGTTCATAACCTATGCAGATATTTCCTACTTTGTTATAGGGCAGATAAGAAAACTAGTGGGATCTTGGGCTGTAATAAATGAGTCATGACTTTTACAAATAAGGTGATGATATTCACTAGAATTCTGCCCAGATCAGACCATAGCTAGAAAAATGTGGTCAACCCATTTTCCAGGAAAAAAAAAGTTATAATAAACTTGAATATCTAAAAGATGTTAAATGTTAAATGGCCTCAAGTTTATGTCATATCAATAAGCAATTAATATGCCTTTTTAAAAAACCTATCATAAATAAGCCACAATGGTAGGAACTAGAGATATAAAGACATAAAACAATGAAATAATTACTGCTTTCTGGGATTTTATATTATGTTAAAGGTATTATATACACATACCTATATGTACATGTATACATAAGTGAATAATAGGAATATATGCACATACACATATACATATATACATATAAATATGTGTGTATATACACATGTACATATACATACACATATACATACACATATACATACGTGTGTGTGTGTGTGTTTTTGTGTGAAGGCACCATCAGTTAAGGAATCAGGTTAGGCTTCATGTGGTTCTTGACCTATTTTCACATGTAGGAAAATTTTTTGAAGAAAATGGAGATTAACCTAAGAAAGACAAGACTAAGGAGGAAAAACATGGTTACTTTCTTCAAATATTAGATGATATGGTACATGGAAATATAACTACACATATTCTGCTGAGATCACATGTTCTGAAACTATAAAAAGTAAAGAGAAGTGACAAAGAGGGAAATTTATATTTTCCATAAATAGTGTACTTGATATCCATAAGACCATGAATATAACAACCACGAACTGTTGCTCCCCTTATGCTTTGCATTGGGATCCATGGAAGGATGATTAAGAAACAACAGAAAACTGGGGCAGATGAATAAAGACCAGTATGCAGAGAGTACTGAGCCTTGGTTACAACACAGGACTAGTTGAGTAGAATACAAAAACATAAGCAACTGGGGACATGAGGAAATCAATACAATCTTCCCACTCCACCTGACTTTTCCCTTTCTTTTGTCATTACATTCCATAGTAAGCAGTTGGGATCTGAAGATCAGAATGGATTCCTCTATCCTGCAAATGGGAGAGGAAGGCTTGAAATATGATTGGGCTCCATCTGGGTGTGTTTTGTCTACTACCTTCTACTTTTATAGTAAATAAGTACTTAACTATAAAATCTTTTGGGCAGGTGAGAGAGACCCTTCCTGATGACCTTCAAAGCTGTCTTTGGAATTTGTGTATTGAGAATATGGAAACTGATGCAGTTGCCAGTGATTCAGTCCCCAAAGGCCTGTTTCAGTTCTGTCTGTGCCAGGGCAGCTCACATTGAACTGCACTCTGCTCCCAATCTGGTGTGATAGACCATTCCTGTCGATCTTCCAGATTGTCTTGGGCTGAAATTTTGCTTCAGTATGTCACTTTGTGGCTTCTGCTGCCCTAGAATTTGTTTAGAGTCATTTTTCACAGGTTGTTTTAGTGAAGAGAGAACTTTAGGAGGTCCCTGCTTTTACTCTACCATCTTGACTCTTGTTTTATGAAACATTTTGTGAATGTTGTCCCATTTGATCTTCATTCCAAGCCTCAGAAGTGGGTGATATTATTATTCTCATTTTATAGTTGAGGAAAATGAGTCTGAGAAAGTGAAAGTGACTTAACCATGGTCACCTAGCTAGTAAGCATTTAAAATATGACTGTAATGCATCTTACTGACCCAACTTCTATCACTCCATTCACTAAGCAACCTAATTCCCTGAGAATCATGGAATTTCAAATCAAGAACTAGAAGGAGGTTCAGTAGCCTTCTTAGCCACCCTCTTCATCTTACAAATAAGGAAACTAAGGTTCACAACAGATAAATGACTTGCCAAAAGTCACATAGACAATGTCAGAGGTGGTATTGGAAATGAGTTCTCCTAAATGTACATCTAGTTTTCTATTTAGGTTGCTCCCTAAACTTGTCCATTTCTGCATCAGAAAAAGTAAACCCAAAAGAATGGAGACAATGCACATAGACAACTTTTTCAAGGAGTTTATTAGTGGCAACAAGAGGAGTAGCTGAATGTTAGTTAAATAAGGTGGAAGAGTAAAAGTTTTTTTTTTTTAAATAGAATTTGGAATTGAATCTTCATAAGTATATTGTTTCTTCTTAAAATGAAATCTGCTTGTGACCAGGAATCATCTTACTTTTCTGCCAGAATTTAGCACACTGCTAGGCATAGAATAAATTCTTACCTATTTCTTTTTTCAGTCAATCAGTCCAGACTGAGAAAAGCTCAGTATAGATTTTCTAAATTTGCATATAGGATTCCTAAGGAACAGGAGGGATTGATGTATGATAAAGTGATGATTAACAAAATAATGTGCTGAAGGATGATGAAGTTCGATTATTGGTTGGCTGTTGTCCTTTGTGCTCCATCTTTATATGTCATTATCAAGGTACAGTGTATCTTACTGTAGCTAATAAGACCAATACAAGTTCAGAAGATTCTCATAAGACAGGCAGAAATAGTTCATATGAACATTTGGCATGGAGATATCTCTAAATGTGTGCATCTCACATTCCTTTTGAGCTACTGCAGTTCTGCTTTGCTCATAGATCACACTGCGTTCGTGATGTGGTCACACGGTGTGGGTGGTTCTGCACCAGTGTCTCCCACATCTCACAATCAATACCAAACTTCTTCAGATGGACCTTGAGAGTATCTTTGTATCATTTCTTCTGCCCCCTTTATGAACACTCTTATAAGTTCTCTGTAAAATGGTCTTTTAGACAAATATATTTTTATGAACGGCATGGCCAGTCCATTGAAGTCACATTCTTGTCAGAAGAGTTTAAATACTTGACAATCCAGTTCAAAAAAGGACCTCCATGTCTGGTACCTCACCTCACCAGGTGCTATGAAGAAGGCAATGAAATCAAGGTTGCAGAAAGACAGTTTACATTTAGTGAACAGTAAAGATGCTTTTTTTTCTGTGAACAGAGGGAAGGAAGGGAGAACAGATCTTTTTGAGAACAGAGGAAGGTTTGTAGAAATTCATGTCAGTTGGACTTAAAAGCGTAGCTGAAATTTGAGCTGGGTCTTTTAATATGAACATTGGCAACTATCTCATTGACCTTGGGCTCAACTGAAGTCACACAATAGCGCCTGTTGCCAAGTAGTTCATCTTACTCTTTACATCATCAATTGATTTCTTTGAATTTACACTTACACTTTTGTATTTTTCTCTTTAATTTAATCTTGGATTAAGGGCAAGTCAAATCAAGTCATCAAGCATTTATTAAGTACTTACTAAGTTCCAGATACTTGAAATATCAGGACTGGTATGCAAGGTAAGGCAAAAAAAATATAACATAATTGTAGAATCAACTTGTAAGCATCTGTGTAGAAAATATAGGGAGGATACATTTGAGATTATCTCAGAGTAGAGCCACTCGGAATAAAGAAAACAGGAAAAGGCTTGTTCCACTTTCTCCAAAATTGCTTAAGCTATTTTTTACTCAGTTATCCCTGTAACAAAATATAGCATAACCAAATATTATATTTACAAGTTAATTAGCATTGATTTGTTGATCATCTTAGTTGTCTATCATCTTGAACTGGAGAGATCAAATCCCTGGAAGAACTTGACATACAGCAGATCAAATTTGTTTGGTTATTGGAAAAAACAAAAACAAAATTAACAAAGAAAGAAAAACCTGAAGCATGGTGCTCTGAAGAACTAGAAGAGGACTGATGGTTTGCTGCAAGATAGAGTCTTAGAGGAAGTTTAGAGATGCTGAACATCACAAGTGAGATTAGTGACCATGGAAAATATTACAGGGATTTGGAAAGCAGAGCTGAGCCGTGCCTCTGGCTTTTGGACACTATTCCTGGTTATAATCATGACTTCCAAGTTGTCCCAGCTTTATCTGGTCCCATATTTTGCTAGCAAATCCAAAAATTTAGTCAGTTATTATTCATTTATCTGTGTGAGCTACATGAAATTCTAGGTTTTCTTTGAATTGACATTTTAGCCTGAATTGCCTTTTGGCATTAATGTTGAGAAGACCTACAACCAATATTATCCAAGTAAGTTATTTTTAATCTTCTTGACTGTACCCTCAGCCTTTCCCTATTGACTTTCATTCTCACTGCCCAAGGAAGGAAAGGTTGATATAAATTCTCACTCACTGTTCATTCATTTGGCTGTTGGCGGGTGGTGACAAATGTCATTAGTTTAATGACCATAGTTATCCATTGTCATAATTAAGGAGATCACTTAACTGGACTGAATGTATCACTGCTTAATACATCAAATTAAGGATAATGTCATGACTGGGCACACAACATCACCATCATTTGCACAGATGAGTCAATACATTACATCCTTCCTATTAAAACAACAACAGAGACATCTTGAGTTTTAAAAATCCAGGAGGAATAATAATGAGAGAGGTACTTGGACTGGGCTATTCCCAATTTCGTAGATTAACACTATGATCAACTTTGAAAAGACCTCGTTTCTAAGTAAGATCACTTCTTGCCACAGTTAGTCAAGCCCTGAGAGCAAATTAAGAGAAGAAATTCTGCCCTCTGATGGAAAGGATTATAATGTCTGCCCTCCCAGAGAGAGCTATTTTAGTTAAAGTGAGGAGGTAGAAGGATTGACAAAACCAAAAAGATTTTAGGGGAATCTCTTTGAAAATAAAATGGAGAATCCAAAGAGCAAAATTATACAATCAAGGAGGATAGTTTTCAAAGTGTTATAGAGTCTTACTTACCCCATGATTGGAATGGACTGATTCCATAGAGTTTGTGATCAGTCAATCAGACAATGGGCAGCTAGATCACAGTAGTCAATAGTGCAACTGTTTCTCACTTATGCTCATCTACTCTGATCTCCAAAAAATCCTTTCTTCTGCCCCTCCCACATCAATGTAAGTTGTCTATCTCTTCTTCTCTTCCCTTTCTCCTGCCTGATAAGACTCCTAAAAAGAGCAGCTTTCTAAGTTTTATTTGGGAAATGCATTTTCCAACATACCCACTTCCTTATCCAGTTCATCTCAGCTTTTATAAGTTCCCAGAAGCCAGATTCTTTGCTTTGCTGTGATTGGTGAGTAAGAGCTGCATTCCTTATCCCTTTCGTTTGTGTAGACTATAGTGAGTCCCACAAGATAAACAGGTATAGAAGGATTAGGTAGTTCAAAGTTACTATTCCATTATCTTTTCCCCCAAACCCCTTCCTCTTCCTAACTTCCCTATTATTGATGCAGGCACTGCTATCTTTCTAGTCACCTACATGGTCATAGCCTTTATTTCATCTCCAATTCCTTATTTTCCTCCATCCTAGAATCCAATCAGTTGAAATAATTGCAATTTCTCATTTCATAACTCTCATATCAGTTCTCATCTCTCTACTTACACCTCAACCTCTGTAGTTCAGGCCCTCATCACTTTTTATCTTATTCTTCTAGTGGACTCTTTTCCTCAAAGTTCTCTTCTTCTAATTTATCCTGCAAAGAGCTGCTAAAATAATTCTTTTCATTATTCTAAAGTAAACGTTGAATTATGTCATTCTCAAACTCCATAACCTCTAAAACTCCCTCTCTTATATTTACCTGATACCTTTAAATTTCTAGTCTTATGTAAGTTCTATAATGTACTGGTTTACTAGTGTGGTTTACTATTATATGTATGTAATCTGAAAATAAATAGTCACCAATAGAAGTAGCATGACAAATTACTACTATGATTATTACTACAAGTGATATGGAGACCAATGGTCTTCAAAACTCAATGAGCATGACCTAGAGTGGACCTTAGAAGAAAGAAATTTATTTGTAACAGGCCTGATGGCAAAGGAGGAAGTCGTTTGTTGATGCATGCATGATGCTTGGGGGATAGAGAAACTAGATAACTGGGAATTTGGAGTCATAGTATTGACTCCTATGAGTCAGCAGAACTGAGAAAATAAGCAACTTGAAGAAATTTGACCTACATCTTTGAATTAGAATCTTGCTTGGATGAGGACCTAATCCCATGTACACTTCTGCCCCTTGGTGGTACCAGTAGGAAACATAATTAAATTCAATTATAATAATATTTATCATGTACTTACTGTGAATCAGACACTTTATGAGGTGATGGGGTTACAAAGACAAGAAAAGGAACATTACCCTCCTGTTAAAAGTCTCTAGTCTGAGTCAACAAATTGGCAAACTGATTTTCCTAATGCATGGACATAACATGTAACTCCCTCTTCCCTATTCAATTAACTCGAATAGGTCCGAATTACCCCCTGAATCAAATATGAAATCCTGTTTAGATTTTTAGGTTCTTTATAACTCAATCCCCCTACCCTTACTTTACCAGTCTTCTTACAACTTACTTCAATTCATATAGTCTACAATCCAGTGACATAGACTTCTTTGATATTTATCTCAAAAGATATTCCATTACTCTAGGCACAATAATTTTCTGTCCCTCATGTCTGGAATGCTTTGTCTTTTCATTTCTGTTTCCCAGGTTTCCTGGATTCTTCCAGAACCCAGCTACAATCCCACCTTCTACAAGAATCCTTTCCAATACTGGTTATTGCTAATGCATTTCTTTTGTGATTGTCCCCAATTTACTCTGTATATATCTAACTTGAGAAAGTCATTTTCAAGTTGTCTCCTCCATTAGATTGTGAGAGCCTTCAAAGAAGGTCAAATAGGCAATTCAAACACGTAAGAAGGGAAGTTAAGACAGAAATTAGGACCAGATAAATAGATCTGAGACTCTTGTACCTAGAAATAATAATTGCATCCATGAGAACTGATATAAAGCCATATAGTATAAAGGCAGAATAAGAAGACATTGTAGGACAGAGACTTGGAGGACCCCCATTGTTAGTGGGTTAGTGTGTACCTAGCATTGCTTTCCTGGATTTATGTGTTGGAGTTCCTATTTATCTCTTAATCTCATCTTGGTTTGCATCATATTTCTTCTCCCTTTAAAAACAACACATTTTTGCTTATCATTATCTCTCCAGTAGATCTGGGAGGTGACAGTAGCTTCTAGGAGACCTATAGAAAACCTCGTGATTCCTCACCTTGATTATGTTTCTGGGGCTTCTGGGAGTGTGAGGAGGGGGATTAATGGAAGGATTGGACAAAAGTTAATCAGGATGGAGCAGAGAGTTTATGGTTGTGGCAATAATATTTGAAAAAGTGGCTTGGCACCCTACAATGTCAGCCTACCTATTTTACTGGGTCCTTTTGAGTTTAAAATAGCATCAATGGATTTTTGAGTGTATTGGAAAAGTAGACTTCCATAGAGAATGATACAAATGTGAGTTCCTATTTTTGTGTTGATTTTAAACCTATCTTTAATAGGTCTCTAACTTAGGGGATGAAAACTAGCTCTGTGATTGCACAGTTTATAGGGAACTCTCAGATGAGGAAATATCCTTTTAAAATCACAAGTCAGCATTTTCTTTGCAATTTCCAAGTCTTAGAGAGTCTCCTTAAATACTGAGGATTAAGTGATTTGCTGAAGGTGAGTCAGTATGATTCAGAGGCATGGCATGAAAACACATTTTCCTGGCTTTCTGGCTAGCTCCCTATGCATTAGACAACACTGCCTCTTCTTTGGCAAGGCCTAAAAATGAGGATGCAAATTTGAGGATAGGAAAGCTGAGAAGGAAATAGGACAAAACTTTACACTCTCCTTAAGAGTTTTTTTTTTTTCCATCAGTCATTTCTTGATATACATCCTGACACTGAAACATCACTTAGACAAAAAATTCAGTAAAATTGATTTACAACCTCTGGTGATATATATCACATTAAGTACCTGTACTTACATACACACACAAACACACCAAGAGACATGACTTTTAGATATATTTCATCCTGAATAAAGATTGTTGATTTCTACCATTTTTACTTCAGCTATTTTTAATGTTTTCATTTATATCATTATATTCATTTAGAATATTGATCTTTTGGTGATATGTTTCATCAAGCTGCACACATTTTTCAATGTTTCAGGGATAAGAAGTACAGCAGTAATTTCTTTGGCATAATAAACTTTCAGGTGAGGAGATTCCCTCCACCAATGTAGGTATTCATGTAACGATGTGTTCCTTCATCCCCCAATCATTAGATACATCCTTTGTTTCTAGATTTTTGTTTCCACCAAAAGTTCTAATGTAAATATTGTGTTATACATGGAACTGTGCCAAAAGTTTGGCTGAGTTCGAAGAGCTACTATAGATGTTGAGGCTGGGTAAGTCTTTTGCTTTTTCTCCTTAATTCAGTGAAGCCTGATGTTTTATCCTTTTGTTGGGTTGAACTATAAAAGGATTGAGAGTGGAGATGTTGGGAAAGGAGGTGGAAGACATTGTGGATATTTTCCTTAACTCCCACTCCCTCTTATTTCCACTTTGAGGTCTCCATATGATGACTGTGGGAGAGGAGTTGTATTGTAATATCATCTTCATTCTTCAATTTTGTGTTTTTAATGTTTTTCAAAAAATAATTATTTGAATTTTCTGCTTCATCAGTGTCTATTACATTAAAGGCAAAAAAGATGCAACTTTGAATAACTTAGCCAAATTTAGTTTTATCTACAATAGGATCTTGCTTTTTGTCACTGAAATCTTTGGGTATATTGGGTTGTTTTTTGGGGTATATTATATCATGAAAATCTTTGGATTACCATGAGGAAGTTGTTGAGTCCATAGCCAAAACTATGAAGTATAGTGACTTTTCTCATATGATTACAAAATGCTTTCCAAATTTTTGAACTAATTTATAGCTCCACCAATAGTGTATTAGTGTGCCCATTTTCCTACAGCCCATTCAAATTTAATTATTTTAATTTTTAAAAATGTGCTATTCACATATGTGTATATATTCTGTGCTAATATACAAATGTCTATGTAATATACATATATTTGTATATATAAATTGTCATATTTGAAATTAAATCTATTTTACACTTTGACCTTAAAAATTCTCTAAGACTAATGGGCTCCATTTTATAGGATGGGATGTTAACTGTGAAGCGTCTCCAGCCATTTCTTTTTGATAACAAGAATGGAAGTCATATTGGGCTTTAAAGTTTGCAAAACAGTTTTCATACTCTCTAATTTGAGTTAAATAGCACTGTGAAGTCGGTGATGTTATTTTCACTTTACAGGTGGGAAAGCTGAGGTCTGAAGCATTTAAATGACTTGTACATGGTCATTAACCCCACAGATGACAGAGGAAAGATTTGAACTAAGGTTATCTTCATGCCAAGTCCTTCTTTCAACTATATCATGTTTCCCTAAGACATAAGGAAGAGGAAAATAAGGAAATAAAAAGATAAACTAGTGTAATGTTATTTAGAGTTAAAGATCTTTCCTGCCTGTTAGTAGGCCTCATGTATCTCATGTACTATTAGCATTAATTGCTAATGATGCACTGGATCACAAGCGTTGCAACCTTTGGCTCTGAGAGGTACATATATAAACCCAGATGTGTATATATATATATATATATATATATATATAAACCCAGGTGCTTCTCTCTCTGATAACTATGTATATATGTATGTATACATGTAACGCTCAGACAATTAGATCTGTCTGCTGGTCTGTGATGTATGTATTCCTTATGAGCAGACAGTTAGACGACCTGTCTGCTTATCTATTTCTCTGCTTCTATTTTCTCTGTATGCGATTAAATAAGATTCTTGACCCCTCAGAAGTGGCTTTCCCTTTAGAAAAGCAGATCTAGCAAGCTGTGCATCAGGCCCTCCTGTGTATATACGGAAGAGTACTCGTTGCTACAGTTGGCCAACTAGCTTTACTTTATTTGTTTTACTTGACTTCTGAGATGGGATGTAATTTTCCTGTTCCCACCAAGACCCTGAAAGGGATAGGATGTTGTTGTTAATATCCTTGTCTTTATCATTAGGAATGTTTCCAATAACAAATTGTCCTATTTCTCATCTGACAATCAGTCAAGACTAGACCTTGCTTTTGAGTATGAAAAGAAAAAAAAGAGAAGAGAAAAGAAAAAGAAAGGAAAGGAAAGAAAAGAAATGAAATGAAAAGATCCACCAATTTGAAATAACAGCAGATAGTTATAGGAGAGCAAATGTGAAAGAAGATGGCAGAAGTGAAGTCAAATATGTGCTTTTGCAAACTCATCCCTCATTATAGGGTATATGGCTTAATTTCCAGATATAGGTAAGAGAGGTCATAAAACTAGAAAGGACCTCAGAATGTCTCTAGTCCAACTTCTTCATTTTACAGATAAAAAACCTGAGGTTTATGAAATGATTTTCCCAAGGACACAAGACAACATATGGAAGAACCAGGCTAAAGATGAAAACTCTACTTCTTTCCAATGGATGCTTTTCCACTGTGGGACAATATCATTATTTTGATCTAAGTTGGATTAGTAAATAAAAATTATAAGTCCCTCTCTTCTTTCATTTAAATTCAGCAATCATCCATGAAGGCTGCCAGGCACCGTGCACGGCTTCAAGTTTACAAAGACAAAAATGACACCATCTCTGTCTTCAACAACCTTCAATTCTATTACAGAAAATAATGTACCCAGGTAAATAAATAAAAAAGAAAGGGATAAAATTGAAAAAAAATAAATCATATTTCTCCCAAGATGGTCTGGGGCCACCTTAGCAGAAAGTTGTTTTATCAGTAGAACAATGACCAACCTTCAAAATTTTTTTACTGAATCACTTCTTTGGAATGGATTAAAAGTGAAAGATATGCTTGATGTTCTTTCTAAAGTCATATTCTATTTTAAAAGTAAGGACTCTGGCATACACAGGAGGGCCTTCTGAATAGGTTCTTAGATCTGTGTTTCTAAAATGAAAGCAACTTTGGAGGGGTCAACAATCATTTTAATCAAGCACGTGTATCATTCATTTAGTTTAGTGGGAAAAGTCAGCACCCTGAATTTCAGAGAAAAAACAGAGAAATCAAAATCAACAGACAGAATTTCCAGTTGTCTGGCAGCAAGCAATATGTACATCACAAATCAACAGACAGATAACTGTCTTACCATGCACATATAGTTACCAGAAGGAGAAGCACCAAAATTTGGATTTTCAAAGCCAGGGAGCTGCTTAGTTGAGCTAAACAAACACTTACAAGAAGGAAGCCCTAAATTAAAACCTCACCTCAAAATATTTATATGTTTTTCAGAGCCAGAGGTCATCACAGCCCTTGAGTACCAATGCTTCAGTAATAAAAGGTGAGGGCCTTCCTGCAAATCTTCCCTGGTCCATTAATAGGAGGGGATGATCCTCTTTAATCACATTATTCAATCAGAGGCACTTGATTATACTAAAACAGAAAAATGCATTATCAATTCATTAGACCCCAAGATATATCACAGTCATTACATGGGCAACTTGTATCTGAATAGGCATTAACATTTCTTGAGTAAATACAGCATAGTTCCCATTTGCAGAATATATAACATAACAACTCATTACCATGGTGGCCATATGGCTTTAAACAAACAGAAAGGTGTATGTATAACATAACATCATTGTTTGAGGAGCGAGCAACCCTCTCCTCCTTCCTCGATGCCAAACAAAAATGTCCAAACAAAGTCCTCCTGGGAGAGTGTACTTCCCACATTGCCCTTGCAGGCATTCTCAGTTACAGGCTCTAATGAGCCAAATTACAGTCTTAACAGTACTCCAGATTCAACTTCCAAGGGTTGAGGGTCGGCTGGCCAACAAAGTCATCAAGGTGGGGTTCTTGGGAGTACAGGGCATTTCCCTTTCACACACCATAGGCAACTCCAACCCCTTCGTCTCAAACTGTCCCAGGAGAATGCTGCAAAATAGCACACTCAGTGCTTTGCTACACAGTCCCCTTCTTACCCCAGGGCTGAACTTCAAATTCCTAGCTTCCTTCTCCAGCAAGAGCCAGCTGCTCCTAGCTTCCACCTGGGTCTGTGCATATGCAACTCTCTGCTCCAACTTCCAACCTTGTTTCTCCTTTCACTACTCCAAGGTTGGTACACTGGCAGTTCTCTACTTCTGCTGGGTCATTAGACAGTCAGTTTTTTGCTCCTGTTCCAAAGCTTTGCATACAATAGAATCTCATGGCATGCATCCCTCCAGCACAGTCCAGAACTGGGCTATTTCACTTAAATCCTGGCTCTGGCCATCCCCACCTCCCAGGACTCCACAGTACCATAGCCACCACAACTGGGAAACAACAGACAATTATCCCAGTCCCCAAAACCCCATACTTCCCTTTTAGTTTGTAGATCTTGCAGAGACCACCCCATAGAGTAACAGAAAGCACCCCAATGTACACAGGAGTTCCTGCTGTACAGGTTCTTAGGTTTGCATTTCTAAAAGAAAAGCAATTTTTGAGAGGTCAATAATCACTTTAATCAAGCATATGTTTTATTCACTTAGTTCAGGGGAAAAATCAGCACCCTGAACTGGGTCTGGGAAGATTAGTAAGAAGGCCCACGCTTTTTGTTAATGAAGCACTGCTTCTCAAGGGTTGTGATGCCCTCTGGCTCTAAAAAGTGTATAAAGACTCTGAAGTGAAATTTTACTTTGGCGTTTACTGATTGGAAGTGTTTGGCCAGATGTGGCTCTGGGCAGCTGCTAAGGAGGCACCCAACTTTGAAAACCCAGATGTTGGTATTTCTGTCTCTGGTAAGTATGTGTGTATGGTCAGACAATTGGATCTGCCTGTTGATCTATCAGACAGTTGGAAGTACTGTATATTCAGTGTGATTTCTCTGTATTTTCTGTGAAGTTCAGGGTACTGATTTTTTCCCCCTGAACTAAGTGAATGATACATGTGCTTGATTGAAATGATTATTGACTCCTCAAAAGTTGCTTTCCCTTTAGAAAAGTGGATCAAAGAACCTGTGAAATCAACCCCCCTGTGTATGTTGGGGTTCTTGCTTTTATATCTGTTAACTTTGTTCCAAGGCAGTTTCTTTTGGATTCCATTCAGAAATGCTTGAGACAATGATCTTAGTGCTTGTTTGACTCCTTTTCTCTTTTATATCTTCCATATTTTGCCCCTATTGTTAGCATTCATAAATGCATAAATCAGCTTTTCCTTTTTTCTCCAATTGCCACTCAAGACTCTACTTTATCTTCCCATATAGATTTTATGGCATTTATCCACAATGTCTACACTTTTACCAAAATAACATTCCATCTCCTAAACATAATCTATGATCTCATTCTTCCCCACCTTCTATCCTGCACTTCCATAGTTCTAAAACGCCTTCTGTCTATACTGTTGCCTTAGAATTCCTAACTATGACTATTATAATATGCATTAAATTCTGCTTTCTTACCTGATCATTCTAATCAGCAATGATCTTTCCTCTCAGACCTCCTGCATTTCTTTCACAGAAGCATAAAGTAGGAGAGCTGGACAGGACCTCAACGAATATTTAGTCTAATCCATAAATAAAAGTAAGTCCAATTGTAACACAACTGAGAAGCTGTTGCTGGACTACAGCTTAAAGGGCGTCCAGAAAGGGGAATCCACCTCTTCTGAAAGTAGATTACTTCAATTTTGGGCAGCTTAAATTGTTCGGTGGTACTGTACGTAGAGTGCTTACTGAATATGGAGTCAGAAAGATAGTATTTTAAATATGCCCTCAGATATTTAACTAGCTGTGTGACTCTGGACAAGTCACTTAACTTCTGTTTGCCTTAGTTTCTTCAACGGGAAATTGGGGAGAATAATAGTACCTACCTCTCAGCATTGTTATAAAGATCAAATTAGCTGATATTTGTAAAGTATATTGAAAACATTGAAGTAATATATAAATGCTAGCTATTCTAACACAATAGTATCTCCATGTTGCTATAAAGTTGGCAAAGAGCATATGTATATACATGAGTATGTAACTACTCATAATGACCCTATGAGCTAAGTGCTAGTATCATTCCAATTTTGTTGATGAGGAAATTGAGGTCTAGTTGACGTTCACAGTCACCTAGTAACAGAAATTCCAAGATGGAATGTGAACCAAGACCTTTGTAAGTGTTCCTTACTCCGCATTATCTCAGCATATCTAAATATATACTTATTCATTCAGGCACAAGATATTCACTTAGTAAGAGTCAATAAATATTGATAAAGAACTTACTACATGTGAGATACAATGTTAGGTACTAACTATACAAATACAAAAGTGAAAACTTATCTTTATTTGGGAAATTTTATTGCATCAGAGCAGTCAATGTTTGCATATCCAGGTAGAAGGAAAACACATGCAAACATTTAATCAGCCCTTGGTATTTGAAATGCTGTATGCTTTGTCTGCATAGAGATTCAAAGCTTTGAAGATATATAAAGGCCCTGTCTTTATGGAGTGTCTGGCCAATTCAAATAGAAAAAAAATATCATTATCGTCAATAACAATAGTAATAAAATAATAGCATTCTATACAGTTTTACAGTTTGTAAAATTATTTATGTATTTTCTCATTTGGACCTCATCCCAACCTTTTGAGATATATCCTTTTAATAAAATCTCTGTTTGCAGATGAAGAAATTGAAGTACACGCTGCCAAAGTGATTTACCTGTGGTCACACAGCTAGTGAGTATCCGAGGCAGGGTTTGAACCTTTCCATGGTTTTTCTGACTTAACATTCACTACTACATCCATAGCACTACCTAACTGCCTCAGATAAG
This sequence comes from Notamacropus eugenii, assembly GCF_028372415.1. Classification (NCBI taxonomy): domain Eukaryota; kingdom Metazoa; phylum Chordata; class Mammalia; order Diprotodontia; family Macropodidae; genus Notamacropus; species Notamacropus eugenii. The sequence goes on along the minus strand of NC_092872.1, from coordinate 732,467,421 downwards.
GAAACAATACAAATGAGCATCTCCTAAGTAGAGAGAGGAGGCATCGGTTGTGTAACAGAGCAAAAATATATTTATTATTGGTTGTTGCCCTTCATTCTCAAAGAGGACAAGACTGACATCACTGTGTAAGGGTCAAAGTACTGTGTTACTGACTGGGGTTGATCAGGCCAATGTGAGTTTAGGACCACATTGTTTTAGAACCACATCCACTACAGGATGGGCATGAATTGTCCTTATGAACACTGGGAGTTGAGATGCCTCTAAATTTGTGTATCTTATGTTTCTTTTGAACTACTACAATTCTGCTTTGTTCATAGAGCACAATTCCTTCTTTGATTTGAACACACCATGATGGATGATACTATGCCAGTGTCTCCCAAGCTTCATAATCAGTTCCAAAGTAATTTGGATAGACCTGAAGAATGCCCTTGTATCTCTTCTCCTGACCTCTGTCTGAGTGAGTGCCTTGGGTGAGTTCTCGACAAAAATAGTCTTTAAGGCAAATGTGTGTTTGGCATTAGAATTAGATTGGGTTCTCTTCAGTAGAGTTTGAATGTTTATCAGTTCAGCCAGAGAAAAGACTTCAGTGTCCAGTACCTTACCTTGACAAAAGACCCCAAGAATCTGCCTTTAAATGAAAACAATTCAGCTTCCTGGCATGGTGGTGGAAGGGATGGTAGGTAAACTAATCCAAAGGAAGTGACTTTTGAGTTGAGCTCTAAATTAAAAATTTGGTGAGTGATGATATAGAATGGGAAGGACCTGTCCATCTTGGTCAGCTTCTCCAATATTTTCACCTAAATAATGGCAAAAAGAGCCTTACTAATCAGGGCATATGCAAACACTTGTAAAAGCCATGTGTTAAATTGAATAGGATGAAAAAAATAAAGTCCAACAACATTACTGTGTATTATCCTGAGACTATTTTAATGATTTAAAGCAAAATCAGGAAAACAAATTTGAAGGAGTGTAATTAAGATTAACTCCAAACAAATGGGATTTTATTTCCTTGGTCCATTTAAAAACAGACAAAACACTGTGTAGGTAATTTGGCCTAAAACTGAAAATGTGTGTGTGTGTGTGTGTGTGTGTGTGTTTAGTTTTAGGCCAAATCACCTTCATAGTATTTTCTCTGTTTTCAATTGGACCAGGGAAATAAAATTCCATTTCTTTATAGTTAATCTTAATTGTACTCTTTCAAATTTGTTTCGCTGATTTTGTTTTAAATCATTTAAAAGTCTCAGGATAATATCCGATAATGTTGTTGGAATATATACATATGTGTGTACACACATACATATGTATACACATATATATGTATATATATTAATCTGTACATATTCATACTTGCACACATTTAAGTAATATGACTGTGTATGTGTTCTTTCTTCATTCATTTACTTGACATAATTACTTTGCTTTTGAATCTACCCAAATGCAGCAAGCTGGCTCACAGTAAAGTTCAATTATATTTGGGACAGTCTCTGGACAACCTGCTAATTATGAAGAGGTCAACTGCAAAGTAACACATTTTGAAGCTTAACCAAGAACTTGAAATTGAAATACAATTTTAAACAAAAGTAAGGAAAACAAAACACCAGGCTCTTTTGCAGAGTAAATCTGAAGCTTCTCCTATTAAAAATTTTAATGAAGTTAAGTTGAACCAAAAGCAATTAATAGAAATTAAAAACTCATAGAATATTCTAGGTAGAAGGAATCTGGATGATGAGCTCTCTCATGCCTCACATAGTATACTTAGGAACCTGCTGTCTTTCATTCTCAAAGAAGACTAACATGATATCATCATGTTGGGGTCAAGGTACAGTGTGTCCAACTGTGGTAGATCAGACAAATAGGAGTTCAGAAGACTCTGCAGCACAAGTAGTCCAAGTAATCCACATGACATTGGGTGTAGAGATGGCTATAGATCTGTGCATCTCATGTTTCTTCTGAGTTATTGCAAATATGCTTTGCTCAAAGAGTACATATAGCATCTAAGTTGATGCAGACATCAAGCTGATGCTGTGTGATCCTGAGCCAGCATCTCCCATGGCTCACAATCAATTACAAAGTTCTTCAGAGAGACCGGGAGAATGTCTTTTATCTATTCTTTGGACAACTGTGCGAGTTCTCCATAGAATAGTGTTTTACCCAAATAGAATAATGTGACCAGCTCATCAGAATTATGCTCTTTGCAGTACAGTATTAATGCTTGGCAGTTCAGCTTGAGAAATGACCTCAGTGTCTGATAACTTATCCTTCCAGGTGATCTTCAGAATTTCCCAAAGATGGTTCAAATGGAAATGATTAAGTTTCCTGGCATGGCACTGATATACTGTCCAGGTTTCACAGGCTTATAACAATGCTGACACAATGGCTCTGTAGACCTTCAGTTTGATGGGTAGCTAAATATTTCTTCTTTTCCACACTTTCCTTTGTAGTGTCTTGGGAGGCTATACTACACTACACTAACCTGGTTTTGGCAATGCACGTTTCAACCTTATCATCTATGTTGACATCCCTGGAAAGTATACTGTCGAGGTAAGTTAATTCATACACAGCATTCAAAATTTCTCTATTTGCTTGAAGTGATGGTTCCATTTATGTGCGGTGTGGTGTTGACCAGTAAAGGACCTGTCTTTTCTTGGTTTTAATTGTTAGGCCAAAACTTGCCCAAGAAGTAGAGATTCAACCCAAACTTTGCTGCTTCTCGGTTTTAGAGGCTGCACTGAATCAGCAACTAACTGGGAATACACAGTCATGAACTAACTCTCCTCCACTTTAGTCTTGGTTTGGAGCCATTTCAAGCTAAATAATTTACCCATCGGCACTGTAACTGACACTGATAGCATTTTCACACTCATTGAAGATACCAGACAACATCCTGCTAAAAAGCATGAGAGCCTGAACAGTCCTTCTTCACTCCACTGGTGACAAGGAAAGCATGGGAGCAATATCCATTATCCAGAAACCATGCAAGCACACCATCATGAAACTGACTTATGATACTGAGACACTTCTCTGAACAATCACATTTTGGCAAAATTGTCTACAAGCCCTCATAACTGACAGCATTAAAGGCATTTGTTAGACTAACAAACATTACACACAGATCTCTATTCTGCTTCTAACATTTCTCCTTGAGTTGTTGAGCAGCAAAGATAATATCAATTGTTCCTCAACCCGTTCTGAATCCTCACCGGCTCTCAAGTAGATGACCATTCTCCAGGTGAAGGATCAGTTGATCAAAGGGGATTCATCAGAATATCAAGGATGACTGACAAGAATTTTGCTGGTAACTGACTAAGAGAGAAATACTTTCTCGTGATTTTCATAGGACAATCTATTTCCTTTTCCTTTATAGAACTAATATTCAGAGGAATGCAAACTGAAGTTTTACAGAGTCACTGAGCTGATTTCATTTTGTATGCCTGCAAAACATCAAGAGTCTACCAGTGCCATATCAGGAAACTGAATAACTTCTATTTGAACTGTCTTAGGAAGATTCTGAGGATCACCTGGCAGGATAAAGTACCAGACACTGAAGTCCTTGCTTGAGCTGAACTGCCAAGCATTCAAACTATGGTTCAGAGAGTGCAACTCCTATGGGCTAGCCACGTTGTTCCTATGCAAAACATATGTTTGCCAAAAAGACTATTTTATGGAGAACTTGCAGGGGGCAGGTGATCACATGGTGGTCAAAAGAAGCGATCCAAAGACAGTCTCAAGGTCTCTCTCAAGAACTTTGGATTTCACTGTACAATGTGGGAAATATTGGCACAGGACTGCTCAGTATGGCATTTCCACATCAGAAAAGTTGCTGTGCTCTATGAGCAAAACAGAATTGAGACAGCACGAAGTAAACATAGGATACGCAAATTTGGAGTATCCATCCCAAATACTCATATGGACTGTCTGTGCCCAACTTATAGTAGAGTATTTCAACCTGGTATTGGTTTGATCAGCCACAGATGGACACACTGAAACTTCATTTTACCATGGCGATGTCATTTTTGGTTCTCTTGGAAAACGAAGGACAACAACCAAGTGACTTGTCTGAATCTCTGATAGAGGCAGGCTAACACAAGTCTTTTAAGTCAATTAGGAAGTATGTGTTGAGGTCCTATTATGAGCCTGGAAAAAGTGATAGACATTAGAAGGCTCTGAAAGAAGTTCTCACTGATTAATTAATCACAGAAAAGCTAGAGAGACTTTGGACATCATCTCACTAAATCTCATATACAAAAAAAATGTCTCACTTAAATTACTGGCTTCTTTCAAATCTGGTGTCATCTGATCTCAGGGGATTAGAAGTCAAGATTGCATTTTGGAACGTAAGGGGAATGATCATAAAAATTTTTGGAACATTTTAAATAAACAGGTTATTGACGTTATCCATTAGAAAATCTGCTCCTATTTAAAAGAATTCCATAAAAAAGAAATAGGCTTAGGTCCAGAAATTTGATTTCCTAAATTTAGGAAGATTCCAGTGAAGAATTCCCTCCACTAATGCAAATCCATATCTTTTCTACAATTTCAAATCTGAGAGAGATGTCTGGGGCACTTAGAGGTTAATTGACTTCCCCCAAATTACCATGGCCAGTATGTGATAATGTGGGCTTTATAAATGAGATGCTTTTCTTTTTAAATAAGCTCTCTCTCTACTATCACATACAATCTCTGATAAAATGAATATTAAATTTAAACTCAGGTTGTTTATACAAATCTTTCTGCCAACAAGTAAATCTACTCTGAGTAGGTTTTGGTCAGATTAGGCACTTCCCCCTCTTTCATCAAAATGAAATATACAGTAATAAAACAACTGTGACAAAAGTGATCACTTCAGAGAGAATAGAGGGGAAGAAGAGAGAAAAGTTATCCAAGGAAACGGATATTATAAAAGTTAATAAAAACTGTTGAATTTGAATGTGTTTCAATGTATTTATATAATATAGATCCACATATGTATATATTCATACAATTTCCAACCTAATACACATTTGAGTTCTGATATTTCTGTTTTCCATTCTTTCTTTCCATTTCCTTCTTTTATTCCTTCTTCATTCTCCCCTTCCCTCCTTCTTCCCTTCTTCCCTTCCTTCCTTCTTTCCTTTTTTCTTTCTTTTCTTCCTTCCATCTTTCCTTCCCTCCTTCTTCTCTTCCTTTATTCCCCATTTGATATCCCGTCTCAACCAGACCAAAAGTGTAGGTGCTCCTCATAGCCCCAATCCCTCTCTAATCTAGAAACAAACTTTACTTTGCTCTACCTGTTCTAGCTCACCTTAAGCAGCCTGATGCATCACATACCTCCATCCTGGAAGCAAAACAAATTAATACAGAATTTATCGTGGATACCACATCAGCTTAGCTTCCTACAGCTCAGCACACTGAAGCCCAAGGATCTGACAGTCTCCCCAGCAGGGATCCCAGCCAAGCACCACCCTCATCTTATTTTCTTTTTTTAAAGACAAGTACAGAAAAGCAGGAAAAACTCAGTACTTTATTCTGCCCATCCTTTCACTTTTTTCATAGGTCAGGGGGTCATCTAGTCCAGTTTCCTCTTAGAAAGGAGGAAAGACTAGAATTTTATCATACAAAGGGAGCTTAAAATGCTTACTCCCTCACTACTCTCTCTATATTTATAATAAATGAGGCTATTTCTGAAAGAAAAGAGGTATCCCTGGCATTGTGGATGGAGAAAAGGTCCTGGAAATGGAAGTCTTATTTTAAGGCCCACTTCATCACATATCATTTGAGTGACTTTAAGCAAATTACGCCATTTCAGTGCCCCAGGAATCTCACTAACACTCAGTTTCAGAGACGTTACTCCTCCACATTTGTCCAGGAAGAGTTTTAATGGGAGCTCAGAAATTGATGAAAACATTAGTATGATCTAAAGCAAAACAAACCAAAAATTTCTTGGGAGTAGGGTGTATGTATGTGTGTGTATGTGTGTGGGTGTCTATGTATGTGTGAGAGAGAGAGAGCACCCCACTTCATGTTGTATGTGATTCATTGGAAAGAACATTGTCTTTAGCTTCAGAGGACCTTTAGGTTCAAGTCCCATCTAGGACACTCATTACATGTATAAATTTGGGCAAATTGCTTAAAGTTGCTGAGCTTTGCTTATTTCACCTATAGAATTAAAGTTCTGGACTAGATATCCTCATAAAGCACCCTAGAGCTGTAGAAGTATAACACTGATATTTCCTATCAATTCCATATGACAGCTGTAGGGGGAAAATGCCTTCTGTGTAGCAGGATTGGGAGCTAGGCTCTTAACAAGTAATAGCATGGGCCTTGTTTGGAAATATACAGGATTTAATGATGAATCCTACAAAAGCATCTCTTCACATATTGGTGGTGAGGGTCTTGTTTGTACTATGCAAGGGGGTCAGACTGGATGTGTTTCTACTTATGATGATGTAGGCACACTTTTGCATTTGTGTATAAAGACAGTGACCAGTGGCTGTGATGAGACCTTAAATACAGTAGCATATTGAGCAACAAGGCCCATCAATCACTTTCTTGTTCAGCAGAATGCCTTTAGCCCCAGGTTTTCTGAGATGAATGCCTGAGCTTGGAGGCCTGTGGAAGCATCAGATTTTGTTCAATATGAGGAAGTGTCATTTTTCACTTTAAAGCACCATGCATTTGCAATATGAATCAAGGAGGCATACACACATGCATAAATATATGTGCATACATGTATATATATATATACATGTATGATATATGTAGATGTGTGTCTCTCTGTCTGTATCTATCTGCACACATACATATACCTGTTTCATTTAGTCCTTTCAGTCATATGCTACTACGTTTGGGGTTTTCTTGGCAAAGATACTGAAGTAGTTTGCCATTTCCTTTTCCAACTCATTTTATAAATAAGGAAACTGAGGCAAATAAGGTTAAATGACTTGTTCAATATGTGTCTGAGGTCAAATTTGAACTCAGGTTATTGTGACTCCAGATCAGGCACTCTCTTCACTGTCCTACCTGGCTGATATAGATTTTAAATACCTTTATACACACATATGCATATTAATGTATAAATATATGTGAGTTTGTATATACATATCTGTATATACCTACATATATATCTATATCTAGAAAGATGTAGATACTAGATAGATGCAGATATGTATATATATGTGTATATGTGTGTATGCATATATACATGTAAGTATGTAAATATAAGAAATCTGTCTATGGATAGATAAATAGGTATATAAATGGTGTGTATGTATGTGTATGCCAGAGATAAAGCAAGAAAGCAAAAAGAGCCCTGCTACACAAAGAGAAGTATCCCAGCTGTCTCTAGAGGGTTGAATGTGACAGGCTGAGTGCATGGCAGTGCCATAGATAGGAAATGTGTAGTCAGAAGAGAGAAGAAATGCTGTTTTAAAAAAATTCGATTGCTTTGGCACCACTACACTCATCGTAGTTGATGGGAATTTAGATATGTTCCCTTGCAGGTTCTCTGGCATTTGCAAAGACTTTCCAGCTTAGCTCTTTTGATATTTCTATGGCAAACATACTGGACAATGAAGACACGTCCTTAGTGCAGTAGTGCACCCTTCATTGGCCACAAAAGATGAATCATCTCTACTTTCTCACTAATTGGACATTAGAATTTAATTTTTCTTCTTCAATTTGATATTCTCTATAGAAGAAAGCTTTGGGAGCAATTAATTTAGTGCTCCTCTCTCCAGTCTTCTAATCAGAGAGATGAGGAGGCCAACAGAGTTAAAAGGCATTGAATTTCCAAGACTGTGTTACAGACCATGATAAGGACATTTTTCAATTCATCTAGATTTCTGGCGTAGAGTAGGTGCTATATAAATGTTTATTTCTTTCCTTTTCCCATCTCTGTGCCTTATGATAGATCATTCCTGTGCCTATAATGCATTTTGTTAGCTCATTTACCTCAAATAATTTATCTTCCTTCAAGGTGTAGCTCAACCGTTACCTCCTGACTATACCTTTCTTGATTCTCAAACTGCTAATACCCTTCTTTCCTAAATATTTCATATTTTATTTCAAATATTTATTTGGTTTGTGTTTATATATGCACTCTTCTGTCCCAATAAAACATAACATCTTTGAGAATAGAGACCATTTGGTTGTTTGCATCTCTACCCTTCCCCTTCACCCAGGGTATAACACAATGCCTGGAATGCTGTAAGTGATTACTAAATGCTTGCTAATTGATTGATCACTCTTCTAAATATTCATAGAATCATAGATTTAGAATTAGAAGGAAGCTAAAACTCAATTAAGTCTAACATTCTTTTTTAACAAATCTGTACTGAGGCACAGAATGGTTGAATGCTTGTGTCACATGAAAAATAAATGTTTAGGGTAAGGTTTGAAACCAGGTCTTTGTGACTGCAGGTCCATGTTCAGTCCATGAATCCACAGAATCTTAACAGGTGGAAGAAATTGCTATTTCAACCTACTTCAATCTGAATGATAACATTAATTCATTTGATTGTCACAAATTTTTGTTAAAAGTCCACCAAGTGTTTGGTATTAGAGAAATGAAGACAATTGGTGGAAGAGTTTCTTGGCTTGGGGACCTAATATTCTGGGAGAGGTGCAACATGCACATAGATATATTTAATATGAGTCAGGGAGTGAGAAAAAATAGTTCTTTTAGTTAGACTTGAGGAAAGAGGGAACCCTTACAGCTGTGGTCTTCAGGGAGGACTTTCAGTATCAGATCACACATGAGCTGTGCATTCAAGGATTCAACAGAATCTCAAATGTGACATCGAGGACAGCTAGGTGGCACAATGGATAGAGTGTCAGTGCTGGAATCAGAACCACTTGCCTTCTTCAGTTCAAATCTGGCCCTAGACATTTCCTAACTGTGTGACCCTGGGCAAATGACTTAACTTTTTGCCTCAGTTTTCTCATCTGTAAAATGAGCTGGAGAAGGAAATAGCAAACCACTTCAAATAGCAAACCCCAAATGAGATAACAAAGAGTTGGACATGACTGAAATGACTGTTCATTAAGCATCTGCTTTGTGCTAATCTTTCTGCCAAGTTTGAAGATGTAAACCCAAAGACTGTGAAAATCCCCACTTGCCTTGAAATTACATTCAAATGGAGGAAAAATAAATTGAATATGTCTACAGCATATTGTATATATAAAGTTCATGAAATAAATATATACAAAGTAGTTAATTGCAAAATGATTTGGGCAAAGAGGGTTGGAACAGTTGGAAGTTGGCCACCAAGGATCACTTCTCTATGTTCCGATCACCAGTTGCTACAAAGACAAAAATTAAGCAGTCTCTGACTTCAAGGAGCTGCCATTCTATAGGGTGAGATGACACAAATACATAATAAGATACAGGTTTTGAATTCCAGATGTGGGACTTTAGGAAAATCCCAATGCTTGTTTTTATCCTCTTAGAAATGTAGAGAAAGAACAAAAATGATCTCCAAGGTTGCTTCCAATTTGAACTTCAGATCATGCATCATTTTAATTAGATGGTGCAACTAAAAATTATTCATATATGGAGTCTTCTGCTTAACATATACGCATACTCATAGCATTGACATAAGGCTAGAAGGATCATCTAGTATAAGTTCCTCATTTTACAGTAGGTAAAACTGAGACCCAGAAAGGTTGAGACTTGCCAAGGTCACATAAGCTAAAATAGCTAAAATTTGGAGCTAGTACTCCAATTTGGATATTCTGACTAAAAATCTTGCAATCAGTCCACTGCTTCATGCTATTTCCTTTCATTACAAAGAACTTACTTTTTTTCTTTTTATTGACACCGGGATTTCAAATGATCTAGGGAGAATTTGAAAAGGAATTGTGTTTTAACATGGACACTTTTATAAATGAAGATGGTCAATATTTGCAATTCCATGTCCAGTTGGGCCTGGTCTAGCTACTTAATTCTTCATGATATTGAGGTGTTCAAAAAATGTCTAAGTTAACCTGATCTTATACTAAGAACAAAATGAGGTCTCTGTTTGTTAAATAATAAAGAAGATCTATACTTGTCAAGTCAGAAGGCTTGGATCTTAAAGGAGATACATATTTAATGCCAGTGTTTAATGAAGGTTTCTGTTGATCTTTTGCCCCCTTCAATGTAAATCTTGACACCACCTGGGAGAGTCTCAGGGATGACATCAAGGCCCAATATTTTCCAGTTACTATTCAGAATTCATTGATGGAAATATTTAACTCTAGTGTGAATTCCCCTAGATATGGAGAGCATTCCAAATTTAGAATCTATCTAATATTCAGGACATGCAAAAAAGCTGGATTGCATAGATTAGGCCCAATGTTTCATATATTTCAATGAAAGCTAATGCTTTAAGTAGCAGAAGAGATTGATATTAACCTCTTTAAAATTTTTGTAACAGTAAGGATTGTTTTCAATTATGCCTTCAGAGGAGGAAGGAGTGTCTCAGGTAGGAAGAGTCTCTATTATTAAAGGTCATGCAGTCCAAACCTCCCATTTTACTGAGGAAGAAATTGAGTTGAAGTGAGGTTCAACTGCTTTCTCAGTGTCACACAGACAGAAGTGGGAAATGGATCCAAATAATTAGATTTCAAATGCAGTGCTCTTTGGATGACAACATCCCAACACAGAAGCCATCGATTACAGTTATGGAATCAACAGAGTTAAACAAAGGACTCATCTATGTGACTTGTTCAGGAGCATGTGTGTTTCTGGAAGTGGAATATGAGTCCATTTAATTCTAATAATAGAAAGAATAATATTTCTAAGTTAATAGAACTCTTGGGTTAAATGTCCTTTCTTTGTGACAAAGGAAGGATGGGGAATAAATGGTTTTAATTCATTGGAAAACCTTTAATAAGCACCTACTTTGTGCTGGGATTTAGAGGACTGACTGAGGTCACACAGCTTCCATGTGATAGAGAAATAGCTTTTCCCATGGGTTTCCTGACTCCCCAGCTACCTCTCTATCTACAATGCCATGATGAGATGTCTCTAAGACTATGAGATTCTGAAGAGTTGTTCATCTGCTTGGATGCATCTATTGGCAATTTGACATAGAGACCAAAACAAGTTCAAACTTCACCATTTATCCCTCAAAAATATTTCAATAGAGATTCAAAGACAAAATCAATTCCATAACCTGAGGGAATCTACATTTTACTACACTATTATTTGATATTGCAAATAAGGAAAATAAGGCTTAAAGATCTGCCAAGATCACACTGTTGGATTAATACTATAAATTGCAAGCATAAAGGCTTCTATCCTCCCTGGTAACTTAAGTTCATGAGTTCAGAGTGATTCCTCCTATCCCTAGAAAATACAACTACTAAGTATGCTTGAGAAAGATACATAAAGCATGGCCCCAACCCTTCAAGAAACTTCAATCTAGGTGAGGATTACACTGTAATGACACATTAGAGGTGCTCAGTAAAGTGTATGTTAAATGCACGAATGTTAAAAAAGCAACATACAAACAGACATTAACACCAGGAGTCAGTAGTGAAGGAATGACCTCGAGGGAAATGTGGGAAAGATTGAAATGTATGCATGAAAATGATGACAGAACTTTTTTGAATAACCTCTTGTTTTGTAAAACTCTTGAAATGGTAATCCCACTCTTTCCCACATGTGTATCTACACATAAACACACAGATCCACACATCTACCTTCATGTGTGTGAGCACATACACATGCACAAATGATTATATTCAAGTCAGGCTATTATAACTCCTTGGATAGTGTGAAGATATGTGACAAGAACTGAAAATTCTAGAATCAGTCTTCACCCAGGATTCAAACAGTTGAACCTATGTTCAAAATAACAGCAAGGCTTTTAAAATTCTAAGACCAAGACATGGAAAGAAACTACCTCCCTACAAGTGTCTCCCTTCCTTCAGTAAACAGTAACTGCAAAAAATAACTAAATGTTCCTAATAGTTATCTCTGTACTTTTCTATCTCTGCAAGGATTCTAGAACTGGAATTAGGTATAATAAGATGATCAGAATAAAAGCTGATTTTCCTTATCTCTCTGAAGGGGAGTGTAACAACACACCAGCATGCCCTCCATCAATGCCTAACTGCACAAACAACAGGTACAACAGAGAGTACATCTCTATCAAAGAAACTTGAATGAGATAAAGCCTCAGCTCAACCAAGGAATGAATGATTTCATTGGAAGAGGTATAGTGGCTGGCACACAGTTGTCCATTAATATTAACGTGATCAGTAAGAGATATACTCAATGCATGGAGTAAAAAAGAAAAAAAAAAGCACTAGCACCAGGAGGTAGTGCAGATGGGATCACTTTATAGGAACAGTGAGGAGAACTGGAGACAAAGCCCAATGAAAGTGGTGACAGGACTGTTTGGAGCAACCTCTTGTTTTAGTCATTGATTTATTGCAGTAGAAGTCTAGTCTTAGCAGTCTCTATGGTTGGAGGTGATGAGACAAAAAATTCCTTTAGGGGTTTATCTTTCCTATATGTTTGGTACTTTGGGGGAATCTCCAGTCTGCTATTCAAAAGTTTTCTATTACCTCTGTGGAACACATCTTCAGCATCAAACTTATCTTCCAAAGTTTCTGCCCCTACACAAGCATATAATACTGTCAGTTTGGCAAATCATTAGCTATGACTCCATCTAAGTACATATTACACACAGAGTTACAGTGCTGTCACTCAAAAAAGTTCTTTAGTCCTAAATGGAAATAGAGTTAGAATAAGGTACACATTGTCCTTACTGAGTGCAAGTTCTTTCAGGGTAGAAGTTGTTTCGTTTTTGACTTTGGATCCTCAGTGTCTAGTAAAGAGTCTGGCATTTCGTAGATCCTCAAGTATTGATTGTGTTTGATCAACAGATTGTTCTGTTCCCTGTGGCTGTATAATATGCCTATGATGAAAAGTCACAAATATGTGTCAACATAGACAACCTGATAAAGAGAGTCTTCCCTAGGTAATACTTTAATTTGCCCCACTGTGAAAAAGTAGGGAATGACAATATGTAACCCATTGTTAGAAACTGAGATATAGTGATACGTGGTCAGCTTCATTCCTTTGTTGATGCTTCCTAGTTTGAAAAAAGGTGAATTTATGTCACATTGTAAGTTTTCCTTCCACCCCCTTTGCCTTTGCTGCTACTTTTTTTTGTTTTGGGAAAGGCAATTTTATGTATGTGCTCTGTTGTGTGTGTGTGTGTGTGTGTGTGTGTGTGTGTTCCTTTTCCTTTCTTTTATTTCTCTGATTCTCAGAAGACATCAGAAGAACGTCCCCCTTTTAAAAAATCAAAAATCTCTCCTATGCTTGAAGGTTTAGCTCTAAACCACCATCCATTATTATTTTCTGTAGAACCAGGAGTTTCAACATACCTCACAGGAAGCAGGGCAACAGGACTCTAGCTAAAGGATCTATCTTGTTATGTTGTGTCTTCCCAGAAGCTCTCACATACTATAGCTGTAATGTCTAGCCTCGTTCTTCTACCCTTCTGTTTTCATGTTTGTCTTTTTTTTCCTCCTGAACGTTCATGCTTAGACCTGCTCACTCCCTATGCTGTGAATGTTGTTACAATCTACCCTACTCCATTCACTCCATATCCAGCCATATGTTGTTTCTCCCTCATGACATTCTATCATCTATATTCCAGGATACTATTCTTTATTCCTGAAATTCTCTGATCTTCATCTCCAACTCTTGGGCTCTGTGGATTTCTTTAATACTCAGTGCAGGTTCTATGTTTTGCAGAAACCCTTTTTCTGGTCACTCTAGCGGTAAGAGACTTTCTCTCTGAAGCAATGTTCCCTCTAATCTTTGTGTAAAGAACACATAATAGGAGTCTGTGGCCTCTGTAAAGTGACTCAGATGGCATCTTTCTATGTGAGAATAGTGAAAGACTACTTCTGAAAAGTCATGATGATGAAAAATAGAAATACTTGAAGAGACTATGGAGCATGTTAGAAATTGTGAAATTGATTCAGATTGTCTAACCATACAGTGAAGAAGATGTCCTTTGATTGTCAGAAGTGACATTCAAAAAAGCAATTCATACTTAGTGTAGGACTAGACTCTTTCTCCATTTTTACTTCACTTATGTTCTGTTGGTATTATCCACTTACACACAGAAAGTGATTATGTGCCCCTCTTTCCCCATCTGAGGTCATATGGTTCTATGAAAAAAAACAAAAAAAAATTAGTCTTTCTTCTCATTTTTTATCTTTTTTTAAGTGAAGAGGATTGTAGTCTGCCATTTTGTTGATGAAAGGTGAGTGTGCCACAATTCTATGGTCAAGATTCCAGAGGCAGTGCATCATTGATATCCCAAAAACTCAAGAATGACTTTCAGGAATGATCTTCTTAACCAAAGCCAGTGAAAAATAAGATAAGTACTTATCTAGCAGTTGTACCTGATTTGGACGTGATTTAGATGGTGGGACCAGAGCTTTATAGGAACTCAACTAAGTAGAGCTTACTTGTCCCAAAGACTGAACAATGGTTCAAGCTATATATTTGAAGGAGAGATATGTTTGTAATGGCTTATTGATGTTTAGTGGTTAAATGGAACTGGGATGTTAGACTTTGACACCAAAACGTTGGGGAAACATAGCTGTTGAGGGCTTATGAAGAGATATACTCAAACTCTTGATAATTCTCTAAAACTTTCTGTAAATATAATATGCTTGATTCTGGGAGAAATGCCAGAGCATGCATGCTACATATGTACCTTTTATGTATGTCATTGAAATATGTACATAAATCATTATGATGTAAAGGCATCAAAAGTAGAAATTTGTTATTATCATCATTATTATTTTATTTTTCAGCTGAAGTTTTCAATAGTGCTTCCCTTCAAATTCCAGTGCTATATCTTTTTAACATTGTGGTCCAATTGCACTATTATCTTTTATGAATTGATTTATATATGCTGTTTTTCCCACTTGAATGTAAGCTCCTTGAAGGAAGGCACTGTTTTTTTTTTTATCTTTGTATTTTGGATGGCACATAGTAAGCACAGGGTAATTTCTTATTAATTGATTCAGTTGTCTCCAGTTTGGGAATGTCTCCTTTATTTGATAGTGGCACATGTCTTTTCCTGTTAGAAATCACTAGCTGGCTGTTGTCCTTCATTCTCGAAGAGGACCAAAATAACATCACCATTATAAAGTGAAGTTTCAATGTACATGACTGTGGCTGATCCAATCAATATGAGCTAGGAATGCTCTCCCACAGACTGGACACAAATAATCTATGTGAACTTTTGGGGTGGATACTCCAAATTTCAGCATCCTATGTTTCCTTTGTGCTGTTTCAATTCTCCTTTGCTCATAGAGCACAGCACCTTTTCTGATGTGGGCATGTCATGGTGAGCGGTCCTGTGCCAGTGTCTCCCATGTCCCAGAGTTCTTGAGAGAGACCTTGAGAGTGTCCTAGTATCACTTCTTCTGACCACCATGTGATCACCTGACCCATGCAAGTTCTCCATAAAATAATCTTTCTAGCAAGCATACATTTTGCATTTGAACAACATGGTCAGCCCATCAGAGTTGCTCTGTCTGATGCACAGTTTGAATGCTTGGCAGTTTAGTTTGAGCAAGAAATTCAGTGCCTGGTACCTTGTCTTTCCTGGTGATCCTCAGAATCTTCCTAAGAGTTCAAATAGAAGTGATTCAGTTTCTTGGCATGGCACTATTCAATATAAATACACAATACAAATATTTATTCAAAGGCAGAACTGAGAGTACTGAGTAGAAGTTGTAAAAAAGTAAAATACAGGCTTGATGTTAGAAATGATCAGAGATGTCCAAGAGAAGCAAGAACTACTTTGGAAGTAATGGTTTTCTCTTCAGTACGGATATTCAATTTAAGGATGTCACTTTTGAGGCAGGTTGGAGAGGTGATTGTTTTTGATGTCTGGTTGTAGACTACGGGACTGCTGAGGTTCCTTCCAAGTCACATTTTGCAGTAAAAAGGAATTTACCTAATTATTTGTGAGCTATCTTGTCTCCAACATTATCAAGTTTAATACAGTAACACCTGCGTTCTTTAACAGATTTCTGTTTTCCATCACTATTATTTTCTGAAGCCCTGATCTATACCATTGCCTTAAAACAAAGACGTAGAGTCATGCAAAATAAAGGAAACATGGTGGTTCAGTCTGAAACCATAAATTTCATCACACACTTCTAATTCAATACTTTATTTTATTTTGTCAGGAGGAGGAATGATAAAATGATAAAAAATATCACACTGGAAGATGATCCCCTCAGCTTGGAAGATGTCCAGCATGAGAGGAGAGAATAACCATAAGTAGCTCCACTGCTAATGAAGTGAATGAAGCAAAACTGAAAGACCAACAGTGATTGTCTCTGGTGACAAGAGGAATGGCTGATGCTGTGATCATCAGTAATGCTTGGGTACTTACAGTGTCATATAAGGTAAGCTGGATGTGGTCAAACAGGAGATGGAAAGATAAACATCAACATCTCAAATGTGAATGAGCTTAAATGGACGGAAATGGGTGAATTTAATTCAGGGCACTATTACATATACTACTGTGAGCAAAAAAATTCCTTAGCAGAAATGGAGCTGCCTTCATAGTCAATAAAGGGTGAGAAAAGAAATACTGTGGTAAAATCTCTAAAAATGACTGGATATCTTTTTTTCCAAAGGCAACCATTCAGCATCACAGTAATACAAATCTAGCCTCCAACCATTTGATGCCAAAGAGGCCAGAGTTAATCAGTTCAGTGAAAACATTCAACATTTTCTAGAAATACACACACACACACACACACACACACATCGCATTCCTCTTGGGGAATGGAATGCTAAAGTGGGAAAGCAAAAGATAACTGGAGTAACTGGTAAGTTTATCTGTGGAGAACAAAATGAGTCAGAGCAGAGAAGAAACTTTGTCAAGCTAGCTCACTGGTCATAGCAAACATTGTTTCTTAACAACCCAAAAGATGACTCTACACATGGACATCACTAGTTGGGTCAATATAAAAATCATATTGATTATATATTTTGCAATCAAATGTGGAAAAATTCTAAACAGCAAGTTAAAAGAAAAACTAGAGTTGATTGTGGCTTAGATCATGAGCTTCTTAATACAAAATTCAAACTTAAACTGAAGAAAGTAGGGTTAACCATCAGACAATATAGGTATTACTAAATATGATCCCTTATGGTTATGAAGTCGAAGTAAAGAATTGATAGACATGATTATATCTGGTAAATAGAGTGTCTGAAGAACTATGTATGGAGGTTTATAATGTTGTACAAGAGTCAGAAACAAAAACAAAATAGGAAGGCAAAATACCTGTTTGTCTAGGCTTTACAAGTAGCTCAAGAAAGAAGAAAAGTGAAGGGTAAAGGAAGAAGGAAAATATAAACTACCCAACTGAGTACAAAATTGTAGAGAATGGCAAGGAGAGAAAAGAAGGTTTTGGTAAATAAGCATTGCAAAGAAAAAGAAAATAATATAACGTTAAAAACAAGAGGTTTCTTCAAGAAAATAAAAAATATCAAAAGAAGATTTCCTGCAAAAAATGGGCATGACAAAAGATAAACATGATAGGAAACTGACAGAAGCAGAAGAGGTTCAGAATAATTGGCAAGAATATATAGAAAAACTACAAGAAAGCTGATAATCTCAGTAACCATAATGGTGTGCTGGCTGATCTACAGGCAGAACTCCTGGAGAACAAAATCAAATGGATCTGAGGAAGCATCGATAACAATAAAGATTGTGGAGGTGATGGAATTCTAGCTGAGTTATTCAAAATATTAAAAGATGGTATTGTGAAAGTGCTATACTCAATATGCCAGCAAATTTGAAAAATTCAACATTCTCCAGTGGGTTGCAAAAGATAACTTTACATCCCAGTCCTAAAACATGGCAATGTCAAAGAGTGTTCAAATTACCAAACAATAGTACACATTTCACATGCCAGCAAGGTTATTTTTAAGATTCTGCAAGCTAGACTTCAGCAATAGAAGAACTGTGAATTGCCAGAAAAGCAGGCGGCTGTTAGAAGAAGCAGAGGAAGTAGAGGCCAAAATTTAACAAACTCACTGCATTATGGAGAAAGCAAGGCCATTCCAGAAAAAGAAAAAGAAACAGAAAAAAAGAAAGCTTCTATTTCTGTTTCCTTGATGATGCTAAATCCTTTGACAATGTGGATCACAATAAATGTTCAAATCCTGA
This sequence comes from Notamacropus eugenii, assembly GCF_028372415.1. Classification (NCBI taxonomy): domain Eukaryota; kingdom Metazoa; phylum Chordata; class Mammalia; order Diprotodontia; family Macropodidae; genus Notamacropus; species Notamacropus eugenii. The sequence goes on along the minus strand of NC_092872.1, from coordinate 732,449,224 downwards.
AAGTGATGGGAGTACCAGAATATCTTATTTGTTTTCTCAAGAACCTGTATGAAGGTCAAGAAGCAACAATTAAAACAAACATGGAACAACTTGCTCTGAGATTGGAAAAGTAGTAGTACTTATGTGCACAGTCCATCATGTAAAACGTCAGGTCAGATGAATCCAAAGACAAAATTAATGTTGCAAGAAGAAATATCAAAAATCTTACATATACTAATGATAACCACTCTGATGGCAGAAAGGGGAGAATAATTAAGAAGATTCGTGATAAGGGTGAAAGATGAGAGTGTTACAGCTGGCTTAAACTAATAGAAAAAAAAACCATCTAAGCCTAAGATCATGGCAACTGATCCCATCACTTCCTATCAAGTGGAGGGAGGAGAAAGAAAAGCAGTGTCAGCTTTCATATTCTCAAGTTCAAAGATCACTGCAGACAGCGGCTTCAACCATGAAACTAGAAATCACTTGGTCATTGTAAGGAAAGCTTTGCCAATGTGCACAATGTACTAAATGCTGACAAAGGTCTATATAGTCAAAACTATGTTTTTTGTTGTTGTTCGTTTGCTTGTTGTTTTGTTTTGTTTTGGTTTGATTTTTTCCATCAGCAATGTATAAGAGCTAAACTTTAAGGAAAGCCAAGTGCTGCAGAATTAACACTTTGGAACTGTGGTAATGGAGAAGAATTTTGAGAATATCTTGGACAGCAAGGACATCTTGTCAGTCAATATGTATAGAAATTGATTCAAAGTACTCATTGGAAGAAAAATACTGAAGCTAAAGCTTAAATACTTTGGTTAAATAATAAGACTGGACTCATTGGAAAATACCCTGATATTGGGAGAGATTGAAGGCAAAAGAAGAAAGGTTCTGCAAAGAGTGGGAAGGATATGTAGTGTCTATATATCTATCTGTCTATCTATCTATCTGTCTGTCTATCTATCTATCTATCTATCCATCTATCATTTATCTTTCTTTCTTTCTTCCTTTCTTCCTTCCTTCCTTCCTTCCTTCCTTCCTTCCTTCCTTCCTTCCTTCCTTCCTTCCTTCCTTCCTTTTTACCTTTCTTTCTTTCTTTCTTTCTTTCTTTCTTTCTTTCTTTCTTTCTTTCTTTCTTTCTTTCTTTCTTTCTTTCTATCTAACAGGAGTTTGGAAGATAGATACACCTTGTGTAGTACCTGGGATCATGAAGAGTCAGATATGACTTAACTATTGCACACCAATAAGGGGAGGGTCAGCTTGACTGCCAAACCCCTAACCAATGAAAATTGGCTACTTCATTTCTAAAGCTTGTTTTTCAAATTTGTTTTTCTTTCTAATTATTGCTATTATTGTGTATCTTTCTAGGTCGAATTCTGCTCACTTTGTTCTTCATCAATTTAGAGAATTCCAAAATGTGTGATTTTTTATATCTCATTTTTTAACAAGACTTACGATTTCATTCATGGTGGGAATATATCATGAAGAAAGGGCTGCTAACAAAGCATATCTAAAAATTTTTGGTGACTTATCTTCTAAGAGTGTTACCTAGAGCTATGAGAGTTTTAGTACCAGTAGTAATAATAATAATAATAGCAGCTCACATTACGAAGCATTTATTATATGCTAGACCTTGTGCTAAACACTTTGCAATTATTATTTCATGTAATCTTCATAACATCTCTGGGAGGTAGGTACTATTATTATACCTGTTTTACAATTGAGGAAAATTGCTGCCAATAAGATGGTAAATGACTTTCTCAGGATGGTAGATCTAGTGTCTGAAACTGTATTTGAACTCAGCTCTTCATGACTCTAAGATTAGAAGTCTACTGCACCACACTTGTCATTTCTTATAGTGCAACCATATTCCATTATAACCCTGTATCACATTGTGCTTAGTCTTGCCACAATCAAGGCATAATCGTTTGGTTTCCTGTTCTTTGCTATCATGGCTTATATATGGTTTTATTCTATAATGTCTTCTATATTGATGACTCCTTGTGATTTATGTAAAGCAACATTCCTCTTATCAAAGAAAAACTTGTGAGACTTGGAGGTGTTAGATGAAATGGCTCAAGTAAAACCATTAGCATGGCAAAAAGACCCCAAGTTCCAGGGATTTTTAGAGTATTTATGAATGAGGCACATGTACATAAGAAGATTTCAGCTTTTACAAAAATCCTATATATTAATTGAATAGATGTCAGCAAGACCCAGGGGATAAAAGATTAAAGGTCAGTTCTCTGTCATAAAGGATCAGAGCCCTTCAATGAAAAAGCTTGACATCAAAACGAAGGGGCACATTGATTTAATAAGAGGATATGAAGTCTTTTATAAGAAATTTAAATAATTAGCACAATTAGCTTAGAGAACAGTCTTTTCTGAAAGGTTTTGAGCAGCCATTAGATGTGCCTTGCAGAGAGGGTGATAGAAAATATTGGAAGGCAGGAAAGAGAATAGAGTCCATTTAAAGAAGGCTTTGACTTAGAAGATGAGGAAACCTTTAAAATTCAGTGTTTGCTGAATATTGACCAAAACGGTCATGCAAATGTGTACCACATCTAACTTAGAGAGTAGTTCTAATCTCCTGAGTTAAACAAAGTTAAAAACTGGGAAACAGATTCCAAGGAAACAAATGTTTCTAATTAGTCAGTGGGCTAGGGACATCTCATGGCTTCAAACAGATAGAAAGGGTTAAGGATACATCTAAGTACTGGGTTATAGCTTACTGCTAACTTGTTAACTCAATTATTTCTATTGGGAGTCTTGAGGTTTCAAATAGTTATTTTTTCCTTCAATACTTTTCCTACAGAAATATTCATGGGGAAACAAGGCTTCAATACCTTTCTTTTTTCTCCTTTCCAAGTCCCTTAAAGACATTTTCCCTCACTGGCCAGGAATATTACTTACATAGCTTACCATCAATAAATCAACAAACATTTATTACTTGTTGATTCCTGGTGCTGACAAAGAAAAATGAACATGGAATAAACCTTCACAAAGTAACAGGTGAGGAAATTCCCTCTAACAGTGCAAGGAGGCAATTTCTCTGCTACACATTGCCTTAGAGTGTTGCCTAAAGTCTCTAAATATAGGGTACCATAGTAGGAGAAGAAAATTGAGACTTTGATATAGTGCAAAGTTGGGCACTTAAAACTGGGAACGTTTGATCTTGAAATAACTTGTTGGAGAAATGACAATTTTCTTCAAGTCTTTGAAAGAGTGTCAAAAGAAAAACAATAAAACGTTAGAGTTGTCTTGTTTGTTCCCATAAGACAGAACTAAGAGCATTGAGTGGAAACTGCAAATAGGCAAATTTAGGCTTGATTACAGCAAAATTTTCCCCACAAAGAGTAGCATTTTCAAGTGGAATGGGCTGCATTGGGAGTCAATGGTTTCTCTGTCATTGTACGAGTTTAATTAAATGTTGGGTGATCACTTTGGCTATAAGTTGTAGTAAGGATTCTTGTATTAGTTTGATTAGATGTCTCTGAAGGTCTTCTTAACTGTTATATCATCTAATTCTACACAATACAGATAAAGAGAGAGACAGAGAAAGAGACAGACAGACAGAGACAGAGAGAGAGAGAGAATTCCTGGGAACAAAAATCCACTTATCTTTGAAGCTCCCACCTTAGGGCCCGACTGACATAATGAATGAATGACAGATCAAATTGACCCTCTTAGCTCCCTGTTTCTTCATGTGAGTTGCATATTATTTAAATTTTTTTAAAAAAATGTGGCTACTAATCTATACAACTAAATTATTGCAGGCTGCATATTGACTTAATTTTAAAAGATAATATCGGTTATGTTTACCATATTTTTAATTATTTTGTTAAATATTTCTCATTTACATTTTAATCTGGTTCAAGTGCACTCAAGAGTATTGTGGCTGATGGACTGTGTATTTGACACAACAGTTGTTGATGACTGAAAACCCCAGACATCTTCCAACTTCAGAGTCTATTCAGCTATCCTCTCAGGATATTTTGCATGTGACTACCAGTTATGTGCCATCCTAACCCCACCACAACTTCCACCTCTACCTCTGGATATAGTTATCAAATCAATATTGCCATTGTTTCTGGAAACAAGTCAATTAATTGCAATATGTATCATGTTAGCCTCCCTGTGACTTCCTCTACCAAAACTCCCTTCCCTGACTGGTATAAATCAATTTGCTCCCCATACATGTAACAAATCCTCTTCCCTGACCACCATTTTAATGTGTTGTCTTCACTTATGAAAATATAAGCTCTTTGAGTAAGAAGATTGTCCTGTTTTCTGAATTTATATTTTCAGAGCTTAACATAGTGCTTGGAACATTACAAATGCTTAACAAATATTTTTATTCATTCATTTATATGTGACTCCCTTCTGCTTTTGAAGATACAATGGTAAACTGGGCAAATAAACAAATGAAAAGGGGCTTAAGGAAGGCTCAAATCTGTTTTTAGCTATCCATTGAATATAAATTTAGTCACTAAACTCTAAATGTGGCATCTTTGTGAAACAATCAATGAGTTTATATATTATTAGAAGACTTGGACCATATTCACTGCCACATTTTCCCTGAAAATGAAACTAATAGACAAATGGTGCTTGCAGTTTAATGAAAGAATGGCTTACAACAGCCCTTTGCATTTTAAAAGATGAATGGGGAAATTGTGTTGTTCAATGATAATGAATACTTAACAATGAAATTATCGTGTCATTTTTGCACAGAGTTGGAAGTACGGCTTGGTTTCCACTGGCCTTCAAATCATACTATGGAGACAAATCTTCTGTTCTCTTGGCACGGTGATTACAGCACATGCATTTTTATTATCTACTAAGGTTACAGCTTCATCCATAAATGTCCTCCAATAGACTCGTTTGCTTGGGTATTGCACCAAGATTTCTTTCCACTTTCCCCTTTGTGCCTATAATATTCCTCCAGTCTTGGTCTTAACATTTTCTGAATGAATTTATCTTCTAAACCAATGTTGCCATTTACTGCTCCATATCTACACTTGGCAAATAAGTCTGGGGTTTGTTTATGAAAATCTTTAGACTTTTAAAAATTCTGTATTTTAGCAATTGATTTATATTATCCAAAATGTGAAATTATTTTGTTTGTATCCATTGGCATTGTCATCTAAGAGTGAGGTTCAGAATAATTGAAGTAACAGGGTAAATCATACACAAACACACACACACACATGAAAATTGCTAATTCTTATTATGCTTTACAATTATTTACAATTATTCAGCTTGCCAGTGTATTTGTGTGACATTGATTCATAAATATGTGGACATCAACTGTAAACACATATATGCATATCAGCGTCATAGATAGATTCATACACGTAGGTATGATAGATTTATCATCTCTCTCTCTCTCTCTCTCTCTCTCTCTCTCTCTCTCTCTCTCTCTCTCTCTCTCTCTCTCTCTCTCTCTCTCTCTCTGTCTCTTTTATCTGTCAGCCACTGGATAGTGACAATAACTTGGACCCAGAATTTAACATGAAGAAAGCATACGGGATTGATTTTGGAAAATATAAAGTTTTATTAATGAACCTGTACTCCCACCTAAAATTAAGGTTTAAAAAAGCAATCAATATCTCACCAGTATTGTGGGGAACAAGTCATTTAATAGTAGTCTTTTTAGAATTGAATATATCTCCTAGAGCATAGAGTAGTGGTGCATGGTGGGTATTAGTAGACTGAAATCAACTGCATACAAGTAAGTAGAGGAAGAATGAGAGCTAAACTTTGGGGAGTAATGGGTGCGCCATTTTGAACAATATTTATGTAGAGGATAGAAAAGAAGTCTACTTCTCTCGATAGTAGGTATGCCCTTTGGGAACAAGTATATCAATTTTGTCTTTATGCCTTCACTGTCTATCATACTGTGTGTCTAAAATGATTATTTTATGAATTTATTAAAATTGGGACTTAGTATATTTGAAATCCTCAAAAACATATGGACAAATATAAGATGGTTTATTCACATGTTGAAAGTGGGAACAACCTTGTCAATAGCTTATGTGATATCCTCAGGTTGCCAGGAGAAAAGAAGGAAGTCTCCAGCATGTTGGATAGGCTTCTGTTATAAATCAAAGAGAAGATATGAACAAGGGTCCTCGAGGATGACCAGACATGGGTGGTCAAGGTCTGAATAATTTAGCAATGCCCACATTGCTAAATTCTATTTGCATATATAATTATTAAACTTCACTTCAAGATAGTTGTATTGTAGTCTCATAAAAATTGAGTGTGCTTTGTCCATGTAAACGCTATCATTAACTATTTACAGATAAAGATTCTGGAACTCAGAGATTTGAAATCACTCCCCCAAGGCCATACAGCTTGCTTGGTGGTAGAACTATGAAGTGAAGTCAATTGCTCTTACACCAAATCAGTGCTCTTTCCATTATTCTTGAAACAAATATCCCAGCTGGTGCTTTTGCAGGTTGGTTCTTGAGCTCATCAGAATATTGAAAATTGTATCCTTTCACATTAAGAAGTTATAAAGAAGATTTTCTGCCTTTCAGTCCATGTTGTAGATTTTTAATAATTTATTACAAACTGTCAGCAAATCAATGCACATTTAGCCACACTGATAAGACTTGATAAACTGTAAAGAGCATATGGTGGTCACCAAAAGAAAAAGGAATTTCTTTTAAGAGGAATAACTTCTTGAGAACATGTTTATGCTCAAGGGCAGACTAGATAATTGTATTCATGGATTACTTTTTTTTTTTTTTAACCTGTAAGGGGGAATTTTCTTGTGAGCTTATCCTAAAAGATACCACCAACCTGGAAAGGTCTTGAAAGTCTCTGTTTTAAACCCCTACTATCAAGAGAAAAAAGTGAACACGAGCTACAGGGGAGCCATCTGCATCTTGCCATTCCAAGCCCTTCTGACCTTGGCTCATTTCACTGAAAGTAGCCTTCAGAAAACCTGAAGTCAGTGAATATTTTCAGTGCCTCAAGTCTCTCCTCTTGCACCCAGGGATCATTGGTCCATAAATTGAAAACTGACTAACTTTATGTTTTGTAAATTCAACAAGAATTTATTTTTTAATTCAAATTATTTATTTATTGACATATTTTAATTTGGCTTTCCACTTTCTCTCTCTCTTTATTTCAACCCTAATCCATTGAAAGAAGATAGGAAATATGCCAATTATATCAGTGAAATCATACAAAACATATTTATATATGTTGCCTAATAACTCAAGAAAAGAGAAAAAATATGTACTTCAATTTGTCTCCAGAGATCATCAGTTATCCAATACACTCTCTCTCTCTCTCTCTCTCTCTCTCTCTCTCTCTCTCTCTCTCTCTCTCTCTCTCCCTCTCTCTCTCTCTCTCTCTCTCTGGATGTGGATAGCATTTTTTTTATCATTAGTGCTTCATTGTATTGATCAAAGTGGCTAAGTTTTTCACAGCTGATTATCCTCATAGTATTTCTGTATGTAATGATCTCCTAGTCTTGCTCACTTCACTTTGCACAAATTCATATAGATCTTCTCAAGTTTTTCCAAAGCCATCCTTCTCATAATTTCTTATTGATTATAATATTCCATCACAATTACATACCACAACTTTCTCATCCACTGTCCAGTTAGTATACATCCCTTCAATTCCTAGCTCTTTGCCACTACAAAAAGAGCTACTATAAATATATTTATACATATAGATCCTTTCTCTTTTTCTTTGATGTCTTTGGGAAATGAAAGTAGTAGTGATATTCCTGGGTCAGAGGGCATGCTCATTTCATAGCCCTTTGGACGTACTTCCAAATTGTTCTCCAGAATGACTGAACCAGTTCACAATGCCACCAACAGTTCATTAATATCTTATTTTTCCACATTCTCTCCAGAATTTGTCATGTTTCATTTCTGTCATGATAATCAATCTGATAGATACGAAGTGGTACCTCGAAGTTGTTTTAATTTAAATTTTTCTAATCAATAGTGATTCAGAGCATTTTTTCATGATGAAAATTAGGCTTGGAAAATTAAATAACTTGTTTGAAGTCACACAGATAATAAGTGAATGATTTAGAAATTTAAACTTAGGTCATGTCATGGTCTTAATATTGTGTTCCATCTCTTTGGGCAGTGGAGGAGGTGGGGTAGGGATAAAAAAATTGATCTGGATTATCTGGAGTCAGACAATCTGGTATCTAATCTCACCTTCATTATTTTCAATTTTGTGTGGCCTTGGGTCATTCACTTAACTTTTCTGGACCTTTGTTGCCTCTTTTCTAGGTCTGATCTTTCTCCTCTTGTCAACACATAGTCACAGGGGGAGATGTGATGTGTCATCTAACCTTGCAGTAGGAGCTGAGTTTCTACAGCACTAGACATGCAGTCTAGAAGACTCTTCTTCAGTTCAAATCTAGCCTTGGACATGTACTAGCTGTGTGACCCTGGGGAAATAACTTCACATTGTTTGCTTCAATTACCTCATCTGCAAAATGTATTGGAAAAGGAAATGGCAAATCATCTTCATATCTTTGCCAAGAAAATGCCAAATAGGATCACGAAGAGTTGGACATGACTGAAATGAACCAACTACAATGTCTCATTGTACATGGAAAGATTCGTCTATGCTAAATGAACATGCCAATAGTAGAAGAAAGGAAATTTAGCTCTCTCCTTCCCTCCCCAAGTGGTTAAGAGGGGAAGTCATGTCTTTGATTTTTATTTTACTTGGGGAAAAATGTTGAACAAGGGTATAAAAAGGAGAGCCAGACTCAAATGCTACCATTATTATCTAGAGGGCACAGTCATTGACTTGGAAAGGAAGGTAGGCTCTGGGAAAGGTTGGGCTGGTAAATGTTTAACAATCATTTCCCATTTATGGAGAATGCATTTTTAAGTTTTGTCTTCATTATTAAAACAGTCTCAAGTTTACATGATCAGTGAAACAATAAATCAAGTTCTGATTTTTAGCATTTACTCTTTCTGATCTCTAAATGCTCACATTGAAAATTAAACAAGTGACTTTTCTACTGGTTTGAACTGGGTCCAGCATATCCTTGGCCCTGGATAAAGGATTCCGTGGACATATGTCTTTGGGGATGATGACTTGCTTCTAGGTCCTGTCTCCCATAGATATGGGGGTCTGGGTTTTTCCCTCCTCTAGGATGATAGTACCTACTGTCATGTGCCCCAGTAGATCATGAGACAAGATAAAGGTATTATAGCCACTATAGGGAGAAGATATATCTAAGAAAGCATACAAGTGGTTGAGAAAACAAATTTTCCATTGTAGTAAAGTCCTTTTATTGCCCAGGTCTGGTTACATCTCCCAGGGAGAAGACCAAGGTTGATACCTATTTAGGGAGATTCCCACATTGACTGTTTATAAGGGAAAGCTAGGTTGTGACTTGGAAAAATGCCGAGTGACTGTTGGTGAGTCACCTTTTCTTTCTCAACCTCAGTTTTCTCACTTACAAAACTAATAACAACTGCTACCAGGGTTGTTGTATCAAACAAGATTATATAGAAATGCACATACATACGCTTTATAAATCTTAATGTGGTACATTAATATCAAATTGTTGTCGCTGCTGTGACTGACATTGTTCTTGCGAAGATCTAGCCTCCATTTTTCTCTTGAAATACATTTGAAATTTAAATTATGTGTCACTTGTGGCATAGTGGCATAGTGGACATCACATTATAGTAGGAGGCTCTACATTCTGTCACAGATATCTATTTGCTATACGATCCAGAAAAAGCAACTTAACTTCTCAGGTTTATATTTCTCACCCGTAAGGATGAAGGAAGAAAGAAAACAAGCATTTATTGAGTGTTAATTACATAACAGACATTGTGCAAGGTCAGGGATTCTTAAATGTTTTCTACTTGCAACCATTTTTGCAGTATCACTGGCGCTGCATGGCCAGGGACCATGTGCAGTGCAAAGGGAACATTCATTGTGTTCAGAAACAAGACTGCAGTAAGTTGTGGGTTGCAACAGGGGCAAGCCCTGCCAGAAACACCTCAGATTCATTACATATGTGATTTTTAATTAATACTTAGTCATACATTCAGAAACTTTTAACAGTTGCCCATTTTTGGTGAACCTACATGGGGTCATGAGTCACGGTTTAAGAAGCGCCGTGCTGGGAAATGAGGACCAAAGTATAAAGAATGGAACAATATGCCCTAAAGTTCATATATATGGTTGAAAGATGTGAATAAATGTGAATGTATACAAAATAGTTTAAAATAAGATAATTTGGAAGGGAGGGCACTAGCAGTTGGTGGGATAGGAAAATGCTTTTTAAAGTAGATTCTGTTTAGGCTGCATCTTTTTTTGTCCTTTTACTATCATTTTTTCCACTTACCCTTAGACACATTTTTAACATGGTATTTAAAGATTTTAGATCTGAATTCTCTCCTGCCACCACCACCCCCAATTGACAAGGCAAGCCATTTAAATAGATTGTAAATATGCAATCGTGTAAGACATATTTCCATATTAGGCATATTTTGAAAGAAAACACAAACAAACAAGAAATATGACAAAATTAAAACAAAGCATACTTTAATTCACATTCAGACTCAATCAGTTCTCTCTGCAAGTGGATAACACTTTTCATCCTAGGTCCTTTCAAATTGTCTTGGATCACTGTACTGCTGAGAATAGCTATATCATTCACAGTTGATCATCCTATAATATTGCTGTTAACTGCGTACACTGTTCTCCTGCTTCTGCTTACTTCACTTTGGATCATTCCTATACATATTTCCAGGTTTGTTTGTTTGTTTTTTTTTTCTGAAAGCATTCTGCTTGTCATTTCTTATGGGACAAAGGCATTCCATCACAATCATATACCTCTAATTGTTTAGCCATGACCCAATTAATATTCTAATTCTTTGCCACCACAAAAAGAGCTGCAATAAATGGTTTTGTAAATACAGATCCTTTTCCTTTACTAATCTCTTTAGGATGTAGACCTAATAATGGTAGTGTTAGGTCAAAATTAAAGAAAAATGGTATGCAAAGTTTGATAGCCCCTTAGCCATATTTCCAAATTGTTCTCCAGAATGGTTGGATCAAGTCACAACTCCACCAACAGTACATTATTGTCACAATTTTCCCACATACCTTCCAACATTTGTCATTTTCTTGTTTTTGTCATCTTAGACCATCTTATAGGCATGGGATGCTAGTGCAAAGGTGCTTTAATTTGCATTTCTCTAATTAATAGTGATTTAGAGCATTTTTGTATGACTATAGATAGCTTTAGTTTCTTCATCTGAAAACTGTCTGTTTATATCATCTGACCATTTATCAGTTGGAAAGTAATTTGTATTCTTATCAATTTGACTTAGTTCTCTACATATTTTATGAATTAAGCATTTGTCAGAGAAATTTGCTGTAATTTTTTTTTCACAGTCCTGATTGCTAACTGGGTATTTCTTGCATACTATTATTTCCCCTCTTTCTTTTTCTTTACCACAGGTCAGGCACAAATCATTCATGCGAACATTTGGAGTCAATACTCTAAATATGTGCATCCTGCATTTGCTTTGAGCTGTTTCAATTCTTCTTTGCTCATGAAACACCATACCTTTTCTGATGTGGGCATGCCATACTGAGTGGTCCTGTGCTAGTGTCTCCCAAGTCACATAATCAATTCCAAAGTTCTTAAAATAGACACTGAGAGTGTCCTGTATCACTTCTTCTGACCAACATGTAAACACTTGATCTGTGTGAGTTCTCTGTAAAGCAGTCTTTTTGGCAAGCATACATTTTGCATTTTAACAACATGGCTAACCCATCAGTGTTGTGCTCTCTGAAGCAAAATTTGAATGCTTGGCAGTTTAGTTAGAGTAAGGACCCCAGTGTTTAGTACTTTATTCTGCCAGGTGATCTTCAGAAACTGCCTGACAATTAAAATGGAAGAGATTCAGTGTCCTAGCATGGCACTGGTAGTCTGTCCAGGTTTCACAGGCATCCAGCAATGAAGTCAGCAAAAAGGCTCTGTAGACCTTCAGTCTGGTCATTAGTTTAATACCTCCTCGTTCCCATACTTTCCTTCGGAGCATCCGAAACACTAAGCTAGCTTTGTCAATGTGTGCATCACCTCTTTATAAATGTGTACATCCCTGGAAAATAAATTAAGTCTACACTTAGAAACAGTATGAAACCTAGTTTGTCTAGACTAGGAAATCAGCAGAATAAAGACCCAGAACATAAGTGGAAAAATATATTTTTGCTAATTACTTTGAGACTGAGGAAGAATGTATTTTGAGGAGTAAACTTGTTTGAAATAAATTATTCCCCTATTTCTGGACCATTATTCATTCTTTCTCTTTCTGTTTCTGCGTGAGTAGAGAGGGGTTCTGGCTAGAATATGACATCTGCCTTTAGGGAAGAAGAATCTTTTAAATATCCTTAATTCCTGACGTTCACTTATCTTGTTAAGTTTTGAGAGGCACTGTACTTATGTTATCTCATGTAAATCTCACTGTAACTCTGTGGGGTAAGCACAAAAAATGTTGGTATTCTGATTTTAAAGATGAGCAAAATGTCAGTGTTATAGAGGGTAAGTGAAGTACATACAGGTTAATCTAAGGCGGGGAACTTCAAACTAGTTTATTTTTTGCTGTAAACTTTTCAGTTTAATTTTTTTTTAATTTATGGAATAAAACAGGTCTTTCCTAACATAGTATAGCAAAAATGATGATTGTACATGAAAACAAAAATGCACTACATACAACTTCCTATTTCTTTTACATCCACAAAACTGTTAGCATGTAAATTTCCTCCCCTTCCCTCCCTCATCCCAGTCATGGCTACAATTAGAAACAAATATGTGTGGGTGTGTATATACATACATACATATATATATATATATATATATATATTATATATATAATATATATATACATGCCCACAAGTATATATACACATATATGTGTTGGTGATTGTAAAATTATTCTATACAAGTTTCTATTTATCAACCCTTTCTCTGGATACAGATAGAATCTTTCTTGATATGTCCTTTATATTTCATTTTGGTATTTATAAAAATCAAAATGACTTATTCACTCAAAGACATTTCAAAACAATGCTGCTGTTACTGTATACAATGTTCTCTTGATTCTGCTTTCATTCATTATTTTGTGCAAGTCTTTCCATGTTATTTTTTTCCTAAGAACATTGAGTTCACTATTTCATATAACACTGCAGTATTCCATTACAGTCATATACCACAACTTGTTCAGTCATTCTTCAATTGATGAATATCCCTACAAATTCCACTTTTTGTCACCCCAAACAGAATTGTTATAATTATTTTAGAACTTATAAGTTCTTTTTCTTTTTCTCTATTCATCTATCAGTGGCATTGCTGGGTCAAAGACAGTTTAATAACTCTTTGGGTATAATTACAGATAACTTTCTAAAATGGTAGGATCCATTCTCAATTCCATGAACAATGAATTTTCCCACATCCCCTTCACCATTTGTCACTTTTCCCTTTGATCATTTTATACCTATTCTTCCTGAATTCAAGACTACTTCTCTATTCATTTCAACATTTCTTGTCTTAGACCTTTCAAAGTAGGTTGATTGACTTAGCACATGTTAACTGCATACATTGTACTAATCACGGTGCTAGTTTCTGGGAATACAACAGGCAAAAAGGATCAGTTCCTAAGCTTAAGACGCTTACATTCTAATGTGGGTGTGGGGAGGAAGACAATAGGATCAGAGATAAAGAAAGGCTAAATGAGAAGGGATAGAGCCTAGCCAGCACAGTAATGCCAAGGAGTTGAATGTTTCCTTCAGAAACAACATTAAATCAAGCCTGTAAATGGATTCTGGAGTAACAGAATCCACAAAAAGATGGAGTGAAACAATTTTCCAGCTTAAGATAATTTAGAAGGAATTCAGGCAAGGTCTATCTCACTTGATTCAAGGGGAGCATAGCCCAGTGAAGATGGTGTCTGGGGAAGCCATTGAGAGACTCTTCAACATAGCACAGACCAGCAACCACTGCCCCTCGATCTTGGCTCAGCAGACCAGTGGCAAACCAGGAAAGCTTATAGCCCCAGTGGAGAAGGAAAGACTTTCACAAACTGATGTTGAGTAAATTGAGCAGAACCAGGAGTACATTGTGTACAGTAACAACAACACTATTCACTGATCAATTGTGATAAACTTAGCTCTTCTCAGCAATTCAATGATCTGAGAAAATTCCAAGGAATTCTTCATGGAAAATTCTGACCATAGAGAAAATACTATGGAGTCTGAATGCAATTCAAAACACACTGTTTTCCCCTTTTATTGTTTCTTTTGCTTCTCATGTTTTATTCCCCTTTTATTTTGAGTCTTCTTTTACAACATAAGAAATATGGGCAAATGCTGAACATGATTTTACACGTATAACCTGAATCAGTTTGCTTTCTCTCTCAGTTGCAGGAAGAGAAGGGAAGGAAGAGAAACATTTGGAGCTCCAAATCTTGGAAAGATGAATGTCTTTTTCTTTTACAAACAATTGAAAAAATAATAAAATACTGTTAAATTTGAAAGAAAAAAGAAAATATTAGACTGTTAGGAGTTTGTGTGGTATTGCTGAGTTCTCTTAGTTGTCTATGTGAGAATCTTCAGTTAGATTCTGAGCTACCCTAGAGAGTGAAAACAAAGTATAATGAAGAGGAATTCTCAGCAAGGATAATGTATCTTAAAGATTTCTCCTAAGATTGTTTCTGCTTTTTATTGATTAAATTCAATCTCTTCTGCTTTGGAAGGGGTACGCATCACTGGACATATATCACAACTACAATTGCCCCATTACACCATGTTCTTGGATTTTGTATTTCAGATGGGGAACAGGTTAGGGGGAAAAAAATCTCAAGAGTCAGAGGTAGAAATTACCCATGTGGTGGTTTAGCAGGAGTGTGCTAATGCAGATGACTAACAGTATCCCTCTACATTTATCCCTTAGCAGCGCTCTCACTTCCCATGAGAACTCCTAACATTTTTTTTTTACACAATTGTTCTTTAATTTTAAGTTTATATTGATATCTCTTGCTTTTGTTACCTATATTTCCCAACGTGACTTTCTTATTTATAAGTGAACAAAAAGGCTTCAAAACGAAAGGATCAACCAGATTTGTTATTTATTCAATGAGAGTTTACCCCTTCCCTCTAAAAAAAAGAGGGTAAATGATAACATACCTATTCTTTTGGGAAAAGCATGGTTATGATAATTTTAAAGTATTCAATTTCCATTTATCATAGTCATTATAAGTAATAAATGTAATAAATAAATAATACATAATAAAACATGGTATATATTGGGATATAAAAACACACAATACATAAGAAGGAATTTCACGATGTGGGGAAGGAAGATGAGAGTATTAATAAGTGGGAGAAAGAAAATAAGGAACAATATCATGTTGGAGGCAGTTCTAGAACTTAGTGTTAAACATATCTAAAGATTCTAAGATTCAGAACCCAGGAGGTAGGGATATTAGGAGACAGGAAGACTAGTTTGGAATCTTGCTTACGGCACTTATTCTTTTACCTTAGGGAAATCAGTTTTGAAAAAGCCTCTATAGTTAGAAGAATAATGAATTGATTAGGGAGTTGTAAAAAAAATGCTTTGCTTCCATGAGGACTGGTTTAGATTATATAACATAATTCATAGTGAATTCAGTCATCATGGTTTTGTGATGGGAACAAATAGATTATAGGGTAGAATGTCAGAGAGATTGGACAAACACTGTGTCCATGGTACCAATGGTACACAAAAGGATAATTTGGAACAATTGTAACTTTAAGGAAAAGAAGTTTTCTGTCTTCAAGTGTTCTCTTCTTTCTTCTTTCTTCCCAGTCTCTACCACCCTTATTTCTCTTCTTCTTTCTCTCTTTACTATAACAATTGAATGACCAAGGAGGATTGTTTTAGAGGTGATGTCAGTACCTCTTGCCTTTTGAGAGACTAAATTAATCGGCTAGAGAAATTGGAGGTGTTAAGAGTGTGAACCTGTGAGCAATGTGAAGGGATGTGTGTGTGAGATGAGCTACATAGTCTAAATATGGTCAAAACTAAGCCAGCACCTGAAACTCTCTACATGACCAGAGCTGTGAGCCAGAAAATGCTGCACACATCTTTGGACTCCCACTTAGTGGTATATTTGTCTACAAAGATGTGGAAGTGAGGTTTTATAAAGGAGAGAAAGAAAGAGAGAGAGAGATAGAGATAGAGAGAGAGAGAGAGAGAGAGAGAGAGAGAGAGAGAGAGAGAGAGAGAGAAAGAGACAGAGACAGAGAGACAGAGACAGAGAGACAGAGACAGAGAGATAGAGACAGAGACACAGAGGCAGAAACACAGAGAGACAGAGACATAGAGACACACAGAGAGAATCTGCCTGGTCTCTGGAGACTTGGCCTTTGGGCTCAGTCACAGCCTTCTATCTTTTCCCTTTCTGATTACCCTGGAGAAAGGCTGCTTTTGCATTTTTTTCTAGAGGGAGCCAATCTGGTATGTGAGCTGAGGTGGCATCATATATAACATGTAGCTGGCCCCCTGTATGGAACATGGGTTTGGGAAGATGAAACATAATGTTTATTTCCAAGCTCCTACAATGATAAGCAGTCCTCTGATATTTTCTATAAGATAAAAGTTGTGATGGCAATCAAATTAGAATCTTTTGCTGCTTTTGTTTTACTAAAAGTGCCTCTGATTGAATAATGTGATTAAAGATCTTTCCCACCCATTGATTGGTCTGCTCATTATGGGAAGCTTGATGAGGGGAGTTGTTTTGTAGAAGGATCCCAAGTAACTGCTTTTTTTTTTTTCTGTTGAGGCACTGGATCACAGAGTTATGCCTTCTGGCTCTAAAAAATGTATAAATACTCTAAGAATGAAGTTTTACTTTGGGGCTTAGTTTTTGTAAGAAGACTTGAGTGCCAGATGAGGACTCTGGGAAGCCACTTTAAAGAGCTGCCAAGCTTTGAAAACCCAGATGTCAGTGCTTACCTCTCTGGTAACTATGGTCAAACAGTTGGACTGTCTTTTGAATTCAGGCAGAGGAAATCATTTCTGTTGATCTTCAATTTCTCTGTATTTTCTTTGAAGTTCAGGCTACTGACTCCCCTGAACTTGGTGAATGATATATGTCCTTGATTAAAGGAATGATACGTGTGCTTGATTAAAGTGATTGTTAACCCCTTGGAAGCTGCTTTTCCTTTTATGGATGCAGATTGAAGAACCTGTGATAGCAGCTCCCCCCACACCCGTCCATCCCTTGAGTACGTTGGGATATTTACCAATACAAAGCCATGCCTCTCTTGCCTACCTGCTCTCAGGGATTCTGGACTCCTGGTTGTGCATGAGTTTGGGGGAAAGCCATTTTGGAGCTGTCCTTTCTACTCCCTGAGAACATCAGTTTTCTCCATCCAGTTTCTTGAATAAATCATTAGATGCAGTCAGTATGCATGCAGAAACTCTTGACCAAAATATCACAAGCCTTGCCCCCAAATTGCCCTCCTGCCTGTGTCTGTTTGTAATTATCCCTCATTTCCATTAACTAGGTATGTGAAATCAGGCACATTTCCTTGGATTGGAATGTCTGCCTTTGGACTGCTCCTGCAGGTTGTTAAAGCTATTCAATTCATTTCAATGCCACACAATACATGTCTGTATTTTAGTGCCTGTTACGAGAACTAAGGCTAGAGAAATAAGAGACTGAAAAAAAAAATCACTTTTGCCTTCGTGGATCTTCCAAAATGTTGATGTTCTGCCTGAAGTGGTTTTGTCTTTATATATTTTATGAACATGTGAACACATGGAAATATCCTCCTCTTCATCCCCCTTGTCATATCCCCTGAATAGGTAAGGTCCCAGTTTTGAAAGGCAGCAGCAATTATTCTTTGTATTCCAGTGACTAGCATAATGTCTAGCACATAATAGACACTTAAGAAAACAGTGTGAGCTAGAAATGACCCAAGAAATAACTAACTAACTAAATGAATGGATAGATGCATAGATCAATACATGAAGCCAAACCTTCTCCTGCTCTTTTGAGCTGAGGAACTAGGGACCAGAAAGGAGAAGTAATAGACTTCAAGTCACACAGCTACCTATCAATAAATCTAGGAGTAAACCAAATGCTTCCTCATTCATATTCCATGGCAAACTGTAGTCCCTCATGTTCTTTTCTGTTGTTGTTGTCATCGTAGTCTTCGTTGTTTTCAAGTTCTGGTTCTTACATTTACTTCTTTCTTAATTTTATTTTAGCTAATTAATTCTTTGCAACTTTGTGTTTCACATTTTGAGTTCCAAATTCTCACCCTGTCCCTGTCCCTTTCTCTCCCACTGGAAAGAAAAGAAATATGATATATATTATACATATGAAATAATATAAAATGTGTTTCCATATTAACCATTTCTATTAAAAAAACAAGAAAAATAAAAAAAAAGCAAGAAAAGTATAATTCAATTTGAACTCAGAGTGTATCAGTTCTTGCTCTGGACGTGGAAGGCAATTTTTATCATGAGTCATTCTAAATTGTGTTGGAGTACTGCATTGACTAGAGAAACTAAGCCTCTTACAGTAGCTCATCCTTATATATTACCCTTTACAATGATTTCCTGCTTTTACTTCCTTCATTTTGCATCAATTTCTATAGGTCTTCTCAGTTTTTTTTTTCTCCTGAAACAATCCCCATCATCATTTCTTATTGCTTCAACACAATCATATCCTAAATCTTGATCATCCATGCCCTATTTGATGAGCATCCCCTCAATTTCTTCTTCTTTGCCACCATAAAACTGACTGGTATAAAATATTTATGTAATATATGTCCTTTTCCCTTTCTTTTTAAAATATTAGGTTAGAGACCTACAAGCGCTATTTCTGGGTCAAAGGGTATGCATAGTTTGACAGCCCTTTGGGCAGAGCTTCAAGCTGTTCTCTAGAATGATTGGACCAGTTCTTAACTTCACCAACAGTGTACCTATTTTTTTTACATAACCTCCAGCATTTGTCTTTTTTGAGAGATGTGAGGTGATACCTCACAGTTGTTTTGATTTGTAGTTCTCTTATCAATGGTGATTTAGAATATTTTTTCATATGATTTTAGATAGTTTTGATTTCTTCTTCCAAAAGCTAATTTTTCATATCCCCTGACCATTTATCAATTATAGAATGACTTATTCTTTTTATAAATTTGACTCCGTTCTCTATACATTTGAGAAATGAGACTTTTATCACAAAAATTTGCTATATTTTATACTACTTCATTGTCCATCATATCTTTGAAGAAAATGTAATTTCCCTGATTATTTCTTTTAATTAGGTGAGTTTTTTTTTTGCTCTGTCTGAAATCATGACTGATACTTGTGCCTTTTATTTTTTACTTCAGTTGAAACACATTAAATTTTACTGTTATGATGACTGGCATCATAGTTACTGATTCACTAATAAGTGAAATGGTATAGAGGAATAAGAATGCCCAGAGGCAGATCCCAAGGGTACACTCACTGTTAGCAGGTAGGAAGTACATAAAGATCTAGAGGGGACATAGAAGTAGGTGGAAAGGCAGGGGAAGGAAAAAAAAAAAACAGAAGACAGTAGAGTAGTGTCATGAAAACCTCAGGAGAAAGGAGTATCAAGAAGAAGAGTTATCAACAGTGTGAAAACCTTCAAAGAGGTCAAAGGATGAAAATTTAGAAAAGTTCATTAGATTGGGCAGTTAAGACATCATTAATCATTTTTGCAAGAAAAGGGGGAGTATTCTGTAACTAGGAAGAGGTGAGGAAATGCGCATTTCTATTTCACCTACTGCACTGTGTGCCAGACATTGTGCTAAAGGTTATGCAAATATAATCTCATTTGATCTGCGCCGGATGTAGTTGGTTATGTAAGGTAATGTGAAGGCAATGCGTGGCTATGAATTTATATTTCCTGTATTTTGAGATAGTGAGCTGATTTTCTGTCACTCTGCTAATAGGTACACAGAGAAGGAATTCAGGGGAGGAAAGCATGTTACTTTGCTAGGTGAAGCAGTGAACAGGAGGGAAGTTTGCCTTGCCAGAAACTTTCTAACCTGAAGTTAGAACTTTCTTATCATTAAATTGATCCACTGATGCTTGTTTTGATTAAAGACACAGCTTCACTCATAACAGCAGCTGTATTCCAAGATATATCTCAAACAGGCATAATGAAAGCCTATCTTTTAATTTTTTTATGAAAAGGCTTCATAATATATAATTAAGATGTTTTTTGCATGTTCCACTGATGAACCATCTGCAGGTATGACATTTAGCATCTGTACTTAAAAGTAGCCACCTGTTACATTCTGGTGAGCTTGGCAAGGAATCATTTTAGAGAAATGGGACTGAGAATGCTTTGGAGTCAGAGCTGTTCACAATTTGTCATCTTCTTGACATTTATTATTCCATTGTAGACAATTCTTTGAGGAGTTTAAAGTGGCATCCTTTGGAAAGTAGAACGCAATGGCTTGGCTTTCAAGCCAGGAGGACCTCCTGTGAAATAGACATTTGTTTTAAGTGCTATGACACTTATCTTGTCTGTTCTCTCCCTCCACCCCTAGTCTTCATGCTTCTGTACTTAGTGACTTCGGGCTTTCCTTCCTAACCATTAATATAACAGAGTCCCAGGGCTTTGCATTAATGTGTGAATGGTTGATTGGGATTGGGACTAGACCTTTGATTTATTTGGTACAGGGAATTCCTAGGTAAGGACATCCCCTCTACCTATTCAGGTCATTACCCTCTCCTCAATTTATAGTCTCAGAGAGTTGTTGAAAGGACTGAAGGTTTAAGTGACTTTCAAAGAGTCACAATATTGATGACAAATGTGGTACCTGTATTTATTTTTAAGGAAGATCTCTGCCCATTCTGTCACCCTGCCTCATATATGAGTGCCATTGCATTAAAGGCTACCCTCTCTTGGATCAGAAGAGCATCATGGGTTAATAACTAGAATAGATTCTGAAAATTCTTCATATTGACATGCCAAACTTTTCCTAGGTTAGCTCCAACATGCTTTTCCAGGCCTATTGAGCTTATCCATCCATATACTAAATAGGCCAGTTTACTGTTTTCCAAACTCAACGTTCTTTCTTCTACCATGTAACATTTGCATGGAATGCCTCTGCCCTTACACTAAGGAAATTAGACACTCCTCACACTAAGATATCTTAGAATTACTAGCTTGTATCAAACCTCAGCACATGATCATGCAGACTTTTTGGAACCTCCCCCAACCAAATTCTTAATGTTCTACCTTATTTTGGAAATGCATGTATGCCTTTAGCTGCTTATAACTTGTACCCTAACCCCACCCACAACACATACACATACACAAACATATCAACAAAGTATAAGCTTCCTAAAAAAAAGTTCTTAATCTTTACTTGATGTCTCAAAGACAGTTGATCTATATGATATCAGAGGTTTCTTCTTTCTCTAAATCCATGATCATTCTATAAACTTATATCTACTTATTAAAAAATTTCAGTTCCTTCACTAGTCATCTTATAGGATGATTTACTGCTCTGTACCATCTTGTTCAATCTTTCTCCTAATGCCTGACTCTTTCAATATACTTTCTAACACATAACAGCAAAATTTGAAATGTATATTTGCTCTGGTCAGGGCAAAGTATAGTGGACGTCACATTTCTGTAGTTTTAAATTCTGTGACTCAATGCAGTAAAGATTCCAATCAGTTTTCTTGGCTATCAGATTACACTGTTGACTTTTTTTTAAGTTTTCAGATTGCTAAAACACCCAGATTTCTTTTTAATCTGACAAACTGTTCTCTATTCACACATCCTGCTCCCACCTATAACTTAGTCATTGAACCAGACAGATATAGAATCTTGAGTGAATAACATTAGCATCATTTCTTTGAATAAGGCACTATGTTTCTAGACCACAGAAATTTTGCCTGGGAGGGTTCAGAGTTTCATTCATTATTCTCTATGATTTCAAGACAACTGGGGGCACAGTGGAGAGAGTGTTGAGTCTAGAGTAAGGAAGACTCATCTTCTTGAGTTCAGATCTAGTCCTAGACACTTAACTACATGACCCTGGGCAAATCACTCAACCCTGCTTGCTTCAGTTCCTCATCTGTAAAATGAATTGGAAAAGGAATTGGCAAACTACTACAGTATCTTTGCTAAAACATTCCCAAATGGGGTCATGGAGAGTTGGATACAACTGAAACAACTGCATAACATCAAATGATTTCATGATTGATAATACAAGTTTCCTGACATAACCTGATATCCTAAAGAAGTGGAATATAAGGTGTCTAAGTTTGGATGTGGTAAAGGAAATCAAAGTCTCATGGAATCACCAATCAATTTTTTTGGTATAGGAATAAATTATTCAGTTCAACAACCTCACTGTAGAGATGAGTAAACTGAGGCCAAAAAGTTGTGGCATGCCCAGAACAATGTCAGTAGATTTAATACATTATAGGATTGTACGTTTAGATCCAGAAGAGACATCTGTGGCCATACAATTTGAACCCACTGAGATTTTGAAACAAGCTATCCCTTCAAATTTTTAATATTTCCAATACACTTAAAATTTATTAGGAAGAAAAAAATGCAGAGATGAGTCCACATAAATGTAGATATAAAGTAAAATTTAGAAGAAAAGGCAGATGACTGGAGAGATCTAGAAAGGCTTCTTGGAGGTGAATATCAAGTGTCTAGGAAAGGATGACATCAATTGTGGACAGTCTTCTCAAAGAGTTTAGTTTGGTTTTTTTTGGTTTGATTTTCTTTGATTTTTGTTTTTTGAGGGAGAAGATCTATAGCATAGCAGCCAATTGGGATGGACAAAGGAGAAGTCTAGTCCCTTTTACATATAAAAGCCCTCCGGATAGCTAAAGATATCCATCATTTTCCTAATACTTGCAATTATCTCTTCCCTAAGCTAAAAACTCTCTAGTTCCTTCAAGCAATCTTTATGTGGAATGAACTTGATTTTTACCTATCCTACTTTCTATCCTCTGAACACCCTCCTATGAAGTAATGCCCTTCTTTAGCTGAATGTTCAAAGCCTGAAGTTGATTCTTGAAATATGATCAGGCAGAGACCCAATACAGGTGACTATCACCACTTTGTTGCAGGAAACATGTCCCTCATTGAAATTCGATATTTCTTGGCCATCCTTTACCACATCAAACAGAGAACTCCTTTTAAACTGGCAGCAAACTAAAATCCATTGTTTGTTTGTTTGTTTTGTCAAAGAAACACTATCTAATCAAACCTTCATTCTACTATGCTTAAGACACTGACATTTTGAGACAAAAAGTAAGAACTTACAATTTTTCCTAGTGGAATTCTGATTATATTCAGTCCATTTCTCTTAACCTAGTATTATCATTTAAGATTCAGTTCCTCATCCAGTATGTTGTATTTTCCTTTTAAATTTGTATTGTTCTGCAAATTTGTTATCTTGTTATAATTTTATTTATCCAAGTAATTGATGAAGACTGTTAAAAGGCATTGTGAGAAAGCATGGATATCTTTCAGTATTGAAATTCACTCCGCCGACCCAGAATTCTCATAAGGCCCACAGTTTTAGTATTTGTTTGAGAGTTAAGAAGCCAAATAACTTGCCTATAGCTGCCCAGACAATATATAACAATGAAAGAGTTTAAATCCAGGTGTTTTTAAGTTTGGAGTTAGCTCCCTCTGCATTCAACTTCTCAAAGCCAGTTGCCCTAAAAATGATTATTGCAAATGGTTGTCACAATGTGAATATTTTCCATTTGTCCACAACGTTACCTACTCCATCGCCCAACCCCCATCAATTTTATTGTAAGTCTGAAAAGGTTTTGTAAGTTCACATACAGTCAGACACACAAGAAAAGGGCACTTTATAAACTTAACCCTTGGTCAACTCCTTTCCAAATCAATGATTTATTTGACAATTCTTAGAAAAAGGGAAATAACACAAAGGTTCCAGGGACTCACAATGAAGCAAATAGTGTGTCACAGTATATTATGGTAAGACTGAGACAAGAAACAAGAAGAGAGTTCTTAGAATGAGGACCTATTCAACATTTCAATAAGGGAGGAAAATTCTTAGAAATAAGAAGTATTTCTTTTTATTTAATTATTATTTTCAAAACTGTGGATTCTATTAATATTTATCAATGTCAGGAAATTCAGCTACTTCACAATAAAGCTTCAATTATTTTGTGATCATTACTTTGGCTTTTACAATTGTAAAAACTGAAAAGATAAGTAAATAGTAGTTAAATAGATTTGATTTGCAAAATGTATTACATATTATCTCACTAGAGTCTCATAAAAATCACCTGGAAAAGGTGATGTTATTATTCCCATTTTCCAGATGAGGACAAGTGATTCAGAGAGTATAAATTACCTGTTCAAGGTCCCAACAATAGGAAGTGCCTGAAGAGTAAGATTTGAACCTATATTCTTGATTCCAAATACAGTATTCTATCCACCACGCCAGTGCAAGAAGCAAGGGATTTAGAATCAAAAGACACAGGTTTAAATAATGGTGGTGCCAGTTACTAGCTTTATGACTTTAGGTAAATCACTTCAACTGTCTTGATTTGAGTCAACTTATATTCCTGCCTTCTCCTCTTCTTCTCTCTCTTTCTCTCTTACATCTGCATTCTTTGCTGTTGAGTTGTTTTCCATTGTATCTGACTCTTCATCATTCCTTTTTGGGGTTATCTTGGCAAAGATAACAGAGTGGTTTGCGATTTTCTTCTCCAGTTCATTTTATAGATGAGAAAACTGAGTCTGATAGTGTTAAGAGATTTATACAGGATCACAGAGTTAGTAAGCTTCTGAGTTCAGATCTGAACTCAGGTTTTCTTGACTATAGGCCCAGCACTCTATCTGTTGCATCACATAGCTAAAATTTATATCTACTCTCTAGAGGATATAAACCAAAAGAATAAGTTAAAATTTGACCATTGACTATCTCATTCAGTTTTGCTGCTAAGGTACAGTCTTCTATATCATCAAACAAAGCATCGTTGATGAACTAGAAAGGGAACTAAATCCTGAGATTATTATGTTATATTTTTATAAACATTTTGAGTTTGCTCCGTGGTTCTTAATCATGGAGAACACCTTTCAGAACACTTACTTAATCAAGAGCCTTGTTTCACAAACAAGCTGACTATGTCCAAAGGGGTTAAAGTGACTTGCCCAAGGTCACATACAAGCAATAAATGGTAGAACTAAAATCTGAAGCCAGTCAATCTTCCACTGTTCATTGAATAATACTTTTGCTTATATTAGAACCTATTTTATATAGCAGGAGACTGAAAGTCAGAGAGTTTATGAAGTCATTCAGTTCATAAATGGCCAAGTTAAATTCCTAACAGGGATCTTCCTACTTGGAGTCCAGTCCTCTTTCTAATAGACCACAATGCATTTCCAAGTGATATGTGCCAATCAAGTGAGGCAATTTTCTTGGCTGTTCTCTCTGCAACTGTCATTTTCTCAGTGCCCAGCTATTCAAGAGAAACTGGTGGCATAGTAGATAAAGGACTGGGCCTGAAGTCAAAAAGATCTAAGTTAAAATTATTATTTAAAAAGATAGTAGCTGTGTGATCCTGGGCAAGTCATAACTTCCTTGTACATCAGTTTCTTTAATTGTAATTTGTAAAATTAATAGCACTTATATCACAGGGTTGTTGTAAGGATCAAATGAGATATTTATGAAAAACTCTCAGCATGGTGCCTGGCACATAGTAGGCAACATATAAATGCTTATTCATTTCTGTTGCTCCACTCTCCAGTAAATGTTTCATTTCTGTCTTTTTACTTCCAGTACCTAGCAATATTGACCATCAAACGATAATAACAACGCTTTACTATTGGCTTCATATCTCAGATCCAAATAATTACTGGCTTTATGACTTCGGTAAGTCATGGGAGTGCTCTAGGACTCGTTTTCCCCATCTGTAAAAGCATAATTTTGGACTGGATGGCCTTTCCCACTTGACATATATGATCTATTATGATGCCGATGGCCTAAAAGGAAACAAAGAGCTACAAGCAAGAAAGAAAAAGAGTATAGTCACAAAACTAGAAAATCACAGAGGAGGAAGAATCCTCCAAGTTTCTCTTTTCCAACCCATATTTAATGAAAAGGAAATGAAAAAGTGTTCCCTTTGTCCAAAGTACAATTAATGCTGGAGATCCAAATAGAAAAGATAACTGTTCGTTGAAGAGCAATATAATCTATAACCTTTGTTAATATACTTTGATATAAAGTATGTTAAGTAACCTAAATGTAAACTATGTTAAAATGTTAATGTATGATCTATCTCTCTTTTCCCAAATAGAATTTCTTGAACAGAATGTCTAAATTTGTCCCACTCCACACCACTAGCATCAAACTCCAAAAACGTGGACATTGAATCATTCAATCTTTGATACATGAAGCTACTTCTCAAATATTTGAGTCCACTTTCTTCTCATTTTAATTAATTAATTAATTAAAGTAATTAATCCTAACAGTTGACTTTTACATAGGTCTTCAGGGTTTGCAAAGTACTTCAAACATAATATTTCACAGTTCTTACAGCAATCTTAAAGAGTTTGACTTTGTCATTTTACAAATGAGAAAACTGAGGATCAAAAGACTTGCCAGTAAGCACACAGTTAATATGGGTTAGGGAGTGGAGATGACCTCAGTTCCTTTCTGGCTCCAAGTCTAGCTTTCTATCCACTCTACTTAAGACACAAGGAAACTTTCTTCTATCCACTCTACTATGACACAGGGAAACTTTCTTCTGTCCACTGTACTATGACACAGGGAAACTTTCCTGGCTTTTTCTTTGCTATTTGAGGATCTTGTAGGGTTTCAAGGCCACCCTTCTGAATATGATTCTCTTTAGGCAGTAGTACAAGTAGAAATGGAAATTTTGCACACACACACATACATATACATATATACATACACTTATATGTATGTACATATATATGTACAGATATCTCTATCTGTCCATCTATCCATCTCTCTATTGACATTATCTAGTCTAGAATCATGACAGCATGAGACTTGGTCACAAACATTCTGCTTCCTTTTGGCTATCATATGTCACCCCCAGATTCTTGGATTCAAACTCTTCCTAGGACACATACTCTTTCCCCTGGTTTTGACACAATAGCTAAATATATAGAGAAACAGAGAGACACAGACAGACAGACAGACAGACAGATAGATGATAGATAGATAGACAGACAGACAGACAGACAGACAGACAGATAGATAGATAGATAGATAGATAGATAGATAGATAGATAGATGATAGACAGACAGATACATAGATAGGTCAGGGCTAATAATTTCATTAGAGAGAGTTCACCCCATGAGAAAAATCACTACACCAACTCAAAACATTGGTTTTCTTGCTGTATATACTCCTACCTTCAAGATCAGCCCTCAGTCAACACCATGTTTCTTCATGTCTAACTTTTGATTGACCTATAATTTTATTGGTCTAGTGAACTTCTGTGGCAAAACCATTTTTTCTGAAAGAGATAGAACATTTCTCCACAACTTAAGGTGTGTGGGACATTGTGTGGTTATATGATTTTCCCTCAGTTCAACAGGTAATAGGTGTTATGGTTCATCTTGACTCCAAGATGGGCTGTCAATCCACTATACCATGCTGACACTTTGTATTATTCAGTTCCATTCATTTCAATCAATATTTGTTAATTTCCTACTAAGTGTAAAACCCAGCATTGACCTATCACATCACAGGTACAAATGAAATATCTTTAATCTCAGTTTGGGGAGTGTGGAAATGCAGCTGTTTGGAAACAATTAAGTCTCCTTAATTTATCTCACTTTGGCAATTACTGATTTTTCCTAATAATCCTTTACATTTGAACAGCTAATTTTAGCTCACTTTCTCTCACACCTGGAAGCTCAATAGATTCTATCTTTCTCTTCTTACCTCTGAACCTGGGGAAAATGGAAGAAAGTATTGTGTGACAAGCTTCCCTAGGAATATTAGCAGAGGAAACATGTGGTTTTCAATATGAACATATGTCAGGGAGAGTTCTAATTAATTAGTTGAAAAGAGAGATCAGAGGAGCAGGTTTATACAGCTGCTCAACACATGTTGTGATCCCCCCACCATACATGATGGATTTGCAGGGAGCTTTGCTTCCTTCTCGGGTACAATAGTGGTAGTCCTCGGAATGACAGTCATCTTCAACTATTCCCAGCAACACTTCCAGATGTAGTCTGAAAAGGAAAAGTGTCAACGCTAATTGGCACTCTGAGAATAAAGAGGAAAGGCAAATGGTGAATTTTTTTTCATAGAAGCAAGAAGTTAACAGGAAGAGATATAATTCAGGGTCTTAATACAGGACAGTATGACTGCAATGACCTATCTTCTGTGGTGCTAGGATCTGGGACAGACTGAATCACTCCACACAGGCTTATTATGCACTCACTATGTGCCTTCCACTGGGATAGCTGTTGACAGGGAATATAATAAAAGAGACACAGAATGTGACATCCAGGATGTTAGCAATCTCCCAAGGGAAACAGAATATATTGATAGATGATGAGAATGGATATTCCTCAGAGAGCAAATGAAAAGTGTATTGCATGTGTGCAAATAGATTGTGATACATCCCAACCAAAAAGAAAATCAAGGTAAAAAAGGAGCAAAGGATAGCATTGAAGAAACTTATGGTTTTTTTAGAGTGCTATTCTGTATTAAAGAGGAAACTGAACTTGAAGTTAGGAAAACCTCAAACATTTAAGAGCTGTGTGGTCCGTGCAAGTCAGTTACCCTCTCTGGGTCTCAGTTTCCTTATTTGTGAAATGAGGGGGTTCTATGGATAACCTATAAAGCCCTGTGTAACTCTAAATCTTATTCTATAATACAGGAATAATGCCAGATAGACCTTATTCTCCCTTGCTATCTGTGAAATGTCAAGAGAAAATGAGGAAAGCTTCAAGAATTTTTGGTTGACCTTCTATATTGAAATTATGGAAAGGCATGGATAAGAGTCACAGAAGAGTGGTAAGCATGGATAAGCTGCAAGCTGTATCTTTGGAGAGAACCTTCACAGTAATGTCTTCACAGACCTCTATGGGTATTTGAGAATTTCATAGCTCAACTAATCTGAATATCTCATTGAAAAGATAAAGATTCTCAAGTCAGAAGTGAAGAGCTAAGTAATGCAAAATGATTCTGGGTTAAGTGTCAAGTTAAATGAGATATACTACTTCTCCTAAGTTATTGGAGTTCAGAGGATGATCACTATGAAAAGTTAAAGAAAGGAGAAGTTTTGACTTGATATATATCTAGAAAAAAAGTAACAAATATTCAGTCTTGTGAGAGAGTAGTAAGGGATTGCTAGGGAAATCACAGATTGATCCTCGATGTCAGGTTACACCTAAAAGGGGTTACAACCTTATCTCTGGGATTGACTGTAGGTAGACATGCTTGGACAAAAAGGTCATAGGTTAATAGCTCTAACATGAGTTCACAGTCTGGGATCCATGGGAGGAATTATGGATAGATTTCATGGGATCTTTGAATCTGGATGAGAGAAAATCACATTTATTGAATAAAATTTTGTGATCCATTATATTTTATTCAGAATAAAACATTATTCTGAACAATCTATAATGTTCACCAGACTGCAAAAAGGCTCTCCCCCCCCCCAACTTCTGTCTCTTTCTCTTGTCCTTACAGTGTTCTTACCATATATTTGTCTGCCTGAGAAAAGCCCCTCCTGACTCACCCTAGTTATAGCTTTGAGAATACAGCCTTAAATCTACCTCTATATACTTAAAACCTGAGTGAGTCCAGGCAAGTCATTTTGGCTCACTCTCCCTCAGTAATACCAGTAACAAAATCTAGGTAATTGATTACTACCATACTTATCTTGACAGGGTTGTTGGGAGTTCCTTTCCTGGGAATTGTCTGGACAATTAAATCATAGTTCAAGAAATAAACAAACAAGCAGTAGCAACACACAACCTGAGTTACATACCTGAGTTCAAATATCACCTCAGACACTTTCTAGCACTGTGACCATAAGTAAGGTACATAATCTCTGTTTTCCTCAATTTCCTCAAGTGTGAAATGGGAATAATAATATTGCCTATCTCACAGGGATGTGATAAGTATCAAATGAGATAACATTAGTAAGATAATGAGCAAAGTGTCTGTCATATACTTTGTTTTATATAAATATTACTATTATTGAATTACTATGAAATAAAGAGTGACCATGGAAAATACCTGAAGGGAATTATTTTCTGAATAGAATATGTTGTAACTAGATTAATAAAGAACTGGATGCATGACAGGGCAGCTAGGTGGTGCAGTGAGTAGAGCACTGGCTTTGGAGTCAGGAGGACCCAAGTTCAAATCTGGCCTCAGACACTGACACACTTGATAGCTGTGTG
This sequence comes from Notamacropus eugenii, assembly GCF_028372415.1. NCBI lineage: Eukaryota > Metazoa > Chordata > Mammalia > Diprotodontia > Macropodidae > Notamacropus > Notamacropus eugenii. Next base: position 732,418,786 of record NC_092872.1, on the reverse strand, counting down.
ACCTTGGGCAAGTCACTCAACCTCAATTGCTGTGCCTTTCCCCCTCCAAAAGAAAAAAGAAAAAAATGCAAAATAAGGTGTGCTACTTGCACCAGATCTGAAAATATCAGGGGAATGAGGGAGAAGTGTGCTTTCTCTCACACCTGGAAAGTTCAGTAGATTCTGTCTTTCTCTCCTTACCTCCAAACCTGGGGAAAATGAAAGATATGTGAAAGTGATTGTTGAACACTGAAAAAAAATAAAATAATTCAATTAAAAAATAAATTAAAAAAAGATTTTAATTCTAAAAAAAAAAAGAATTGAATGCATGGGGTATCAAGAAAGATTTGTTATATAGAACATTTCTTTGTAAAAGTAGCTGCTTCCAAGGATGTATATGTGTATGAGTGTGTGTGTGTGTGTGTGTGTGTGTGTGTGTGTGTGTGTTTTAATGTGGGCCCTCAGCATTGTAACAGAAATCATATGTAATAGTTTATAATTACATTATGTTCAAAGGAACAGTGATTTGCACCATATGAAGTAAAATTCTGTTTACCTGCCCGCTTTAACAACTGTAAATACACCAAATGGTTTTAGAGGAAATAAGCCCCAGGAAAAGATGGGAGGAAAGTCTGACATTATGGATATTATCAATCACCTGAAGTTTACTTTTTACTCTTTTATAAAAAAAATGAGAGCTCAAAGATAAATAGAAAAAGAGGGAGACTCTCCTAGTTTCCAAACCCCATTCTAGTGACTTCTTTGATTATTTTCCATTTACTTTGTTGTCATCTTTTATGCCACTAGTTACTTTTGCTTTCATTCAGTCACTTTTTATTCATGTCTGACTCTTCATGAACACATCAGGGGCTTTCTGGGCAAAGCTACTGAATTGGTTGGGCATTTCCTTCTCCAGTTCATTTTACAGATGATCAAACTGAGGCAAACAAGGTTAGGTGACTTATCCAGCGTCACCCAGCTAGTAAGTGTCTGAGGACAAATTTGAAGTCAGGAAAATGAATCTTCCTGACTCTAGACCTGGCACTCTATCCACTTTGCCACTACGCTAAAAGATAAATATGAAAAGAACAATGGAGCAGCTAGGTGGTGCAGTATATTAGAGCAGCAGGTATGAAGGCAGGAGGACCTGAGTTTAAATATGGCCTCAGATACCTGACACCTACTTGGCTGTGTGACCCTGGGGACAAAACAATCCAACTGCCTCACCTAAAAGAGGAAGACTTTCCTAGTTTCCAAGCCCTTTCTCAGTTCTTTCTCTTCTTAGATTATCTTCTATCTACTTTCCTTGAATCTTTTGTATAACTAGTTACTTACATGTTGTCTTTCCCATTAAAATATACACTTCTAGAAGGCACAGACATTTTCCTTTTATTGAGTATCACCTGGCCTAAACAAAGTGCCTGGTACATAGTATGTACTTAATAATACCTGTTGGTTGATTAACTGAATTACAATTCATCCCCTGATATGGTCAAGTAAATCTCCTTTGGTTGACTGTTGATTTTCCCATTCCAATATCCAAGCTGAGGCTTCTCATTGGCCTAGTCAGCCCTATGTGTAAATGGGAGGTAGTAAATAGTGCAGTAAGGCAACACTAATCAGGGTGATGTGAGCTCTGTTGGAACCATCCATGTTGGACAGGAAGGTAATTGTAAGATAACATGACTCTTCCCTTTGTTATCCATGCCCAGGAGGCATTGCTTGAATTTAATGGAGATTAGGGTGTTTTATGCATAATTTACTCACTCTACATGGATCTGAAAGACAAAGCATATGTCCACCCTTGGTACCTTTAATACTCTGTGAGGATCAAGGAAGTTGCTCAGTTTTTCCATCTCCTCTTCCACATTCTCACTATGTGGCCAAATTATGTCCTTGTCAAATCAAAAATTACTTGTTTATTATCCTTTACTCTAAAGGCATATGAAATGTAGGAGATAGTGTGTTGGGATTAAAGTCAGGAAGATGGTTTCAAATTCCATATCTGATACAATGCCTGCAGGACCCTTAGAAAGTAAACTCTGTTTCTTGGGCAACTTCCTTGGCTTTTTAGGGTTTATAGGCTGTGATCTGCATAGGTGCAAGGAGTTCTCACTTAAGGAGTACCATAGACTAAAAAAAAAACAAAAAAAACCCACTCATCTTTATCCAATTTATGTCCCTTAATATTGTGCTCTGAACTTTGTAGGCACTAAATTCATATTCAAGTAAAACTAATCCAGTTTTTTTGCCAGTTGCACTTATTCTAATGCCAGAAGACTATCTAGTGAGAGGGACTGAATTAAGGAAGCCTATGTCTCTTATGTCCTAATCCATGGGGAGAAAGTACCCATCACTGAGTCATATGGGAAGATTCTAGAAGACTGTTAGCCAATTGCAGAGAGAAAAAAGTAAACCTAAATTGAGTAAACCTAAATTTATAAACAGTGCTTATCAAGGAAAATTGTTCATACAAAATATTTATTGCATTGGAGGAGGATTTTTTGTTTAGATGAAAGAAAATGCATTTAATATAGACAAATGTGAAACCATATAAATAAGTTGGAATAATATTCTCCTCAAGCATAAAATATGCTAGTTATATCTAAAGAGATGGTGCAATAGATAAGAGTACTGGGCTTGGACTCAGCATGAACTGGGTGACAATCTGGCCTGGGGCACCTAATGGCTGTATGTCCTGTCCCAAGACTGTGTGACTCTCAGTCATTTAACCTCTCTTTATCTCAGTTTCCTAATAAAGAAAATGGGAATAAAAAAGAATGTCTATTCCCCAGGCCTATTATGAAGAACAAATGAGGTAATATTTTGAAAGTATTTAGCACAATGCCTGGTAAACAGTAGGTCTTATATAAATGCTAGCTATTATTAGTTATTGTAGATTGCAAATTGAAATAGATTGTGTTTACAAAATCAATATGGATCAATAAGGGGAATTAGCAGTCAAAAATGCTAAGTAAGACATAAACAAAGTTAGGAAGGCCTAGCGTTTAGGACTAAGGTTGTGATAATCCCACAGTCCTCTTCCTTGGTAGTGCATTTGCAGTACCATGCTAGTTTGAGGAGCCACAAATTATGGATCCCAATAGGTTGGAGAGCAAAGTGAGATTAGCTAGAATGATGATTTTTCTTAAGTCCAAATGGCTTATGGATTGTTTAAAGTTATAGGAGATGTCAATCCTGGAAGACAGAAGATTGAAGGGACAGGAGACCAGGGAAGATATGATATCTAACTTTAAGAATATCAAGGGCCACCATGCAGAGGAAGATTCAAATTGCTTCATTTGGCCCCAGAGGGTAGAAGAGTAATGGGTGTGCAGTACATTAAAATGAGATAAATTTACAATTGATGGGGACCATTTCCTTAAAATTGTAACTATTCGTAAGTGTTATGAGTAACATCTGAAGGTATATGACCTAACAATAACAGCTAATAACATAAAACTTTTAAGTATATTTTAAATGTATAATTTCATTTGATTCTGTGAGATAATTGTTATCATTTCCATTTTACAGGTGAGGAAATGGAGAGTGATAGAGGTTAAATGATTTCTCCACGGTTAAAAAGCAAGTTATTGACATGGGTCTTGAACTCAGGTCTCCTTGACTTCTAAGGATACCAGTAAAGCCATGATCACTAGGCAATGTTGCCTCCACAGGAGAGTTATTTGGAGTCAAGGTTTGTTTGCTAAATTGGAAAAATGAAAATTGCTAGCTATAGTTTTTCATAATTGGCCACCCAGATCACTCCACAGTCTAAGATTTTGTGATTCTATGGAGCTGCCAATGAGATAATTTGGTTTAATTCAATGATTAAATTGAATTGTTATCAGGGATTTCTTAAAGTTAGGTATGGAGTTATCTTCCATTATCACCAAAGAAAAGGCTTAAATTACCTGCCCTGTTAATCAGGAATAACTGTCATTTACATTTCATAGGCAGGGCATTTTTCCTTGCACCTGCCAGTCCCAGATGTGAGGAAACTTTCTGTTATATTTTCTATTTACTCCACTCAATTCTCCATCCTTCACTGTAAGCTTCTGGTGCAGCTCAATAAATACTCATTGGCATAAATGGTCATGAAAAATATAATTTTTCTTTTCTTTTTTTTGGGGGGGAGGGAGTTGAGGAGGATACAGGAGTGTTTCCCTTCTCATTTTAATCCAATCATTTCCTTCTTTTCCCCAGAGGGAACTGGCAATCTGTTTAAAGTATGTTTCTACTTTGGAGTCATGAAAACAGAATAATTTAATCATTTGCCAATGATTCTAGTAACAAGGCAAAGGTCTTACAACTTTTTTCTGAATTCCATGTGCAGGAAAGGAAAGGTCAACGCTGTCTGTTTCTACCAAAAGCATTTTCTCTGTTTGCTTACTGAAGCTTAAAATTTTACTCTTAGAGGTCCATTTCTTTACCCTAAACATTTAATCTATGTTAAAATGCAAATTTCTCAGAATAGAAAATATACACTAAACCAGAATTTTTTCTAATTTTTCAAATTCTTCAATTTGATCGGTATGAAGTAGTTCCTACACACCAGGGGCTTATATCTTATGTTACAGGAGGTGTAGAATATGAAAAGGCAGCTAACTGGTTTAATGGATAAAGCACTAGGCCTGAAGTCAAAAAGATGAATTCAAACATGACTGCAGACACCAGGTATGTGACCTTGAGCAAGTCACTTCACCTCTATTTGCCTTAATCCACTGGAGAAGGATATGACAAACCATTCCAGTATTTTTTGCCAAGAACACTGCATGGATGGTATTGGTATGGCATTGTCCGTGAGATAATAAAAAGTTGGAAACCAATGAATAACAAGGATATAAAACCATAGAGGTAAACTGTGTACAAAACAATACAGCATAATTTCAAGAGGGAAAGAGTATTCAAAACTGGTAGCTTAAAGAACAGTTTTGTACAGGAGATGGCACCTGAGCTGTCCTTTTAAGGAGAATAATAGTTTTATTAGAGAGGTTGGAGTGCTACAGAAGAGAACAGAAGACTGAAAGCTAAAATCAAAAAGACCACCATGTCAAGTGGAATTGTGATAAACACACATTTGGAAGGGAGAAATTTCCAAAACTATAAATGCTATCTAAAAGTAATATTTTTTTGTGTCAGTAGGTCTTATTATGCAGCAATTTTTAACCTTTTGATGTATATAAACACAAGTTTGGTGTGAGAGGGGGTATATTATAGAGTGCTTCGGCAGTCTAATGAAGCCTAATGGAACACTTCTCCAATATGGTTTTTAAGTTCATAAAAATAAAATCCAAAGGCAACCAATTATACATATATAAATACACATGCATACACAAATATATACATATATATATACATATGTATATGTGTGTCTATACATTTATATATTTACAGGAATGTGTAGATAAATTTATATGTTAGTCATAGATTCTAGGTAAAGAACAACTCTTTCAAATGATATTTTGAGGTTTTGTGGTGCTTAGGACAATTCTATCACCGACTTTGACTTTGAACACTGATCTGTGGTGATCTGTAATAACTTACCAATATTCTTGATATTTTTTGGAATTATCTGACTCTATGATATTCTAAAATCTTAGAATTACAAGGAATTTTAGACACAATGTACTCCAATTCCATTATTAACTCTGCTTTGGTGCTGAGCTAAACTGCTTTGTGGGTGAGTGAATACAAATCCATCTAACCTGATCCATCCAGTTATCCCCGAAATCATGCTGGTAATCTCATCTAGTCATACATCATGAAAGGTGGTCGTATAGAGACCCTTTCTGTGCATAATCTGCATAATCTGCAAAAGACCTCTGAACCACTCCCTGCCAATCATGGTCTAACCACATGCATGCATTCAATCAGAGAAGGAACATTTGTTCTGTGACAGTTATGTATTACACAATGTTCCCAATAGGCACTTGGGATGGAAAGGGAAAAAATGCTGCTGTCCCTTCTACCAAAGAGTTTATATTCTAGGGAGAAAAGAAACACATCTGAGCTTAATAGATGTAAAAACAAGAATAAATGCAAAATTAGCAAAATAATTTTTAGAGTGGAAGAAGACTCATATCTGGAGGAGTCTAGTACTGAGTTTCAAAGGAAGGTTAAAGAAAATCTAAAAGGTGAAGGCTAAAAGGAAGAATATTCTGGGTGTGAAGTGCATACAGTAAGAAGTAAGAAAGTCAGACATGAAGTGACATGAGTCAGGTTCAGCAAGGATACCATTTTGTTTGCACAATATATTCAAGAAAGGGTCCTAAGTAGGATGGAAAAACAGGCTGTAGACAGTTTTAAAAGGCAAAAAGAAGACTTTGTATTTTTTCTATAAGGAAAAGAGAATTATTATAGTTTACATAGCATTAGCTGATATACCTGATTTTTGGTCTCTGTGAAAAGTGAGTTAGAAAGGGGAGATACAAGTAGCAAGAAGACGTAGTACAAGACAATTACAATAGTCTGTGAAAAAGATGATGAAGGTTTGGACCTAAGAGGTGGCATGGCCATACTCTTTCCAGTTTTTGCCCAAGGAACAAAATAAATACATAAATAAATGAAATCAATAAATAATAAATAACAAAACCAATAAATAATAAAGAAAGAAACAAATCATTACTACTGTTGCTTCAGTAAATGAGTCTTGCTTCTAATGGCTCCACTCACCATCCTTGCAACTCCTTACACCCTGGATTCATTCTACTATATGTGCTTTTTCACTCAGTAGAATAAATGATCATTTGGCATGTGATATCTATTCTTTCTGTATAAATATCCCAAGTATCTGGTATTCTGTCTGGAACTTATTAGGCACTCAAGTACTTTTCTATTCACTCATTTGTCCATCCATCCTCTCATTCATTCATTTTTATCAACATGAAGGCCACCTATCACAGTTACAACAAATGGTCAGACTACCTATGAAGACTTTCAATGACACAGTCCGCCATCTTCAGAGGAATCACACTTCATTTATTGTCAGTTCCAATTCGCTGAGGTCCATAAAAATATCTCTCCCCTCTCTTTCCCTCCATTTATCTTTTTTTCTCTTTCTATTTCCTTCTCTTTTATTCACACTCGTACCCTGTGTCTTCTCCCTCTCTTCTACTTTTCCATCACCTTGTCATGTGCTTCCTCTCCCTATCTCCCTGTTCCTCTCTCACACTCCCTTCCACTCAAGGGGAAGTTCTATAAAGGAAACATTCCAAACAACTATTCTCAACACCTCTTTCTCATATTTAGGTTTTCTCTACAAAGATGACAAAATGTTTGTAATAGATTCTCTGTATTCTAATGGTTAAGAAAATATATGTCTTCTCTATATATTCTTTCATATCGAGAACTATACAAGTTAGTTTAATACTTTTGAATTTCTTCTGTTAACTGATGTCAGAACACTCAGTCCATTTCACCACCTGTCTGACGGAGCTTCTTCTTTCTCATCTTTCTGATGAAATTGTCCATTCTATACCAAAAAAATAGGACCCATTTTTCTTTTTATGTAAATAAAACTTTAGGGATGACTTGAATGAAAAAGACTTTTAAAAAATTATTTGGTAATTTATTTTCCCCAGTTCCACCTAAAAAAAAAAAAATAACATTCATTATCAAAACTTTACATTCCAAATTCTCTCCCTCCCTTCCTCTCTACCAACCCCTCCTTTGAGAAGGCAAGTGATTTGACATACTATATTTGTGAAGTATAACTAACTATATTTCCCTCCATCCTATCCTGTCCCTCATTTATTCTACTGTCCTTTTGCATGTCAATTTTATAATCTCTTGATTTGTCACAGAGTCATTGGCTTCAATTTGCTCCAATCTAATTTTTAAGGAATTATTTTCTTCAATGAGCTTTTGGACTTCTTTTCCATTTGACCATTTCTGCTTTTTTATGGCCTTCTTCTTCTCATTGGCTTTCTGGACTTCTTTTCTATTTTGTCTAATGTACTTTTTAAGTGTTATTTTCTTCAGTATTTTGGGGGGATTTCCTTTACCAAACTATTTATTCATTTTTCATGAATTTTTTGCATTACTCTCATTTATCTTGCCAATTTTTCCTCTATTTCTCTTACTTGTTTTTCAAAATCCTTTTTGAGCTCATCCATGGCCAGAGATCAATTTATCTTTCTTGGGGGTTTTAGATGTAAGAACTCTAAGTTTATTGTCTTTTTCTGAGTGTATGTTTTGATCTTTCTTATCACCAAAGTACTTTTCTATAGTCAGAGAGTTTTTTCCCATTTTTGCTCATTTTCCTATCCTATTACTTGACATTTTAAGTCTTTTTTAAGGTAGGGCTCTGCTTCAGTGTGCAGGGAGAACTGTTCCAAGCTTCAGGGTTTTGATGCAACTTTTTCCAGTTTTTCCAAGGTGGTATGATCTAAGATGCTGTGTTTACTCCTCTCCCAGAGTGTACTCTGGTATCTGAATGATGGCAAGTTCTCTTTTCTGCCTTGGAACTATGAGGAAGGTGCCCTCTCCACTGCTACCACAAGCTCTGCTATGCCAACGCTCCTTTTAACCCCAGGATTACCATCTGGGACTGTGAACCAGATCTGTGCATGGGGCAAGCAACAGAGTTCTGCCTCAGTGCCAGCAAAGAGAACCCTGTAATCTCCTTCTGACAAGTTTTTTATTACCTTACCATGTGTGGGCTGAGAGTTTCAGAAGTAGCCACTGATGCTGCTGTTACTGCTACCACAGCCACTGCCACTGATAATTCAGTCACTCTTAAGAGCTGCTCCATGTTTACTGGGACCAGGTCTATGCTAGTCAGCTAGCTTTGGACTGCACTCTTCTCTTAGTCTACATACCTTTAATGCTGATCTTCCTGCTAGTCTTGGACTGAAAATTTGCTTCACTCTACTTTTGTGAGTTCTGCTGCTCTAAAATTGGTTCAGAGTCATTTATACAGGCATTTGGAGGAGTTTGGGGGATAGCTTAGACAAGTCCCAGCCTTTTATTCTCCATCTTGACTCCACCACCCAAAAAGGACTTTTGTAGACTTATACCACCATTATAATTCATTCCAGATGAAATGCTAAAATTCATCTCAGTACGCTGTCTTGGTGAGTAACTTGAGATTCAAATACATTGATGAAGCTTTTTGATGAAAATGCTCCCCTCTTCCCACCTGGCAATATGGCTCATACCCAGAGTTTTATTTAAGAATCCCCATGCTTGGATTCAAAGCCAAATTCAAGTGAGTTGATGGCTGCAAAAACATAAGATCAGAGAATTATGTCTGCAAAAGTTATCAGGAATTTATAGATGAGTAAACTTGACACAGCAATGTTAAGTAATTTTCCTAGTAACACATAGAGTGGTGGGGTGAGGACTATGGTGAAAGTGGAGTCAGGCATCAGGAGAAATGGCTAGCCCATGTCAGCTATTGTGCCATGAGAGAGAGCAATACAATTCCTCCCTTTTATTTCCATAGAACCTTATATCAGCTCTTAATTGGTTCCAGATGTTTTTTTCAGAGAGCCCTGAAATAATCCACCTCTTTTTTCTGTGCTTTAGAAACTTTGATAGAGTTCCAGAGGCTATTGTTAGATTAAACCCTTTGGTCTCTGCCATATCACACCTGCTAAACAGATTCATCTGGGCCACACCTTTACTTATTCTTTAAGTTTATGCAAGTCTCCTAAGGCATCACAGGATAAAACACTGCCACTTTCTGATAAGTTGGATCCTGAGGGAGGACCTTTAATAGTCCTATCACTTCCCTCCTTCCATAGACTTCTTGTTAACTACTGATACTCTGCCTGGAAACATTTTCCAGTGGTTAGCATATTTCCACCACATCAAACTCTTATTATTTCAATGATTCTAGACCACCAACTATGAAATACAAACCCCGTTCAAAATCCCACATGTCCACTCTCAATTCCATTCAATCCTACAACCATTATGCAAAGAGCCCTATGTTTCCATTGTGGAAATAGCCATAAATTTCATTGTGATACCTTAGAATACCATTTCTCCCATAATAAATACACTTATTTTCATTTGTAACCTTTCTTTCTCCTTTACTTCATTTTATGATATTGAACTAGACCTTGTTTCCTCCCTATGATATGGCATCCATGACCACATTTTCCAATACTATTTGTATTTTTATTCACATGCTGCCCCTAACTCCCTGGTAAGGGAGGAGAATTGGGAATACTCCTACCTCCCTATTGCCATTTCTATAACCTCTTTCTACTATGATCACTCAGTAATTTCTCCTCCTTTGAACATCATGCCATTTAAATTTATCATCCAGTTGACATTCTGGTGGCTGTTATATATCAAACTCCCTGAATGTTCTCCTTCATTCCTCAATGAATTCAGTGCCTGGCTCACATTATTTTTTTCTCTATTCTAACTCCTCAGCTCATAATAGGGAAATTTCACGTACATATTTGGTATGTTCTCTGACACTTTAACTTCCCTGTTCCTCCATCTATTCAATTTCCATGGCTAACTCCCCCACTCTACTGTAGCTACAAACAAAGATTGTCATACCATTTAGAATGTCCTACCTTTAAGCAAATACATGCCTTTCCCACACATTCCTTTCTCTTGGGAGGTTTGCAAGTCATTTTGACCCTTTTAAATTTTTCTGCTAATTGGTATCAGAACAATCAGTGCATCTCACCACCTTTCTCACTGAGTTTTTTTCCTCCTTCTGATGGAATAGTAAATTCTGTACCAAGAAATAGGGTCCCCCTTTTTTTCTCTCTAAATGAAGCTTCATAGATGACCTGAATGAAAAGAACTTTCCATAGTTTTATGCCACCATTATAGCTTATTTCAGTTGAAATGCTGAAATTCACTTAATACAGTGTTTCGTAAAGAAATGAAGTGTCTTCACCATCATATATGTGTGTTCCACCTTTATATTCATCAATACTTTTAGTAAACTTTTATTGCTATTTTTGAACTTCAGACACCAAAAAAGAGAACATTTCCATATCCAAAGTAGAACACAGTCAAAGGACTGAATATGAGACAGTGAATTATTGTTTCATGCTTCTTTTTTAATATATAAAAATCCATACATTATTTTCAAAACTATATTTCTGTATTCATGAATTCTTGAATTACCTTATTTAATTACAATATTTCATCATTCCATTTTTCCCTCTGACTTACAGTCTCTAATCCAGTTTTTTTATCCTAACCCCAACCTCCATTTCCACTACCTCTTATTTCTTTCTTAGGTTACCACCCTTTTACTTAATGGATTCTCTTCCCTTCCCTAGTCTACAAATTGGTGAGTCAGTTGTCTATAAAACTGCACTCAAATCATCTCTTATGTTTTCAGACTTTACCAAGGCCTAACCTTAGAATATTCCTTACTTTTCCTCACTCCTAATTATATTAGATAGACTGGAGATAGAGTAAGTTGCAAAACCACACTGAGAAGTTTTGCTATAAAAATATGTTATGCAGTCACTGCAGTAACACAATCCTTTTATACTCCCTTAATAGATACTCACTCTCTTTTGGTACAAATGTGACTGATATGGGAATGTTTTACTTAATTGCAAATGCATAACCTACCTCTGATGGCTTGCCTTGGCAAATACTTCTACATGCATTCTTGATCACTTCTCGTCCCATCTTATTTCTTTACAGCATGTTCCTCCTTCTATCATATTCTCTTTCTTTTCAAAAATGCTTTAAAAAGCCACCAACTTTTGAAGATCCCATTATTTCACTTGATTCTAAACCTTCTGAAATCTTGTTCCTGACCTCATCATTCAATTGAAACTGTTGTGTTCATAATGATTAATGATCATCTAATTTCTCAGTCCTCTTTTTTCTTGGTCTCTCATCATCCTTTGACACTGTTAGCAACATCAGTAATTAAAAATATGTAAGTAGCACTTACTATGTGCTAGACATTGTTAAATCCTTTAAAATTGATATTTTATTTGAGCCTTACATCAACCTTGGGAAGTCAATAACATTACTTAACCCATTTTATAGATGACAAAACTGAGAGACTGAGAGATTAAGTAACTTGCTCAGGGTCACATAGTAAGACTCAATTTGAACTCATGTTTTTCTGACTCCAGGACCAGCACTCTCTCTATCTAAATGATTGTTTCCTCCTAGATGCTATCTCCTTTCAAACTTTTCTTAATACTGCCCTCTCTTAGTTTTCTTAGTATTCTCTGACTCCGGTCTCTGTGTTTTCTTTTCTGAATCTTCATCTAATCCTTTCTGAGTAGTCATAGATTTCTCTCAAATATCTGTTCTGGGCTCTGTTCCTTTTTTATTCTATGTTATTTTGCTTAGTAACTGCAACAATATTGAGGGTATAAATCACCTTTAGTAAGTGGTTGATTCTAAGGGTTAAATATCTGCCCTAACCTCTTTCCTAAAATTGAATCTCATATCACTATGTCTCATTTGGATATCCTGAATTGAATTTCACAGAGTCCATTAGTAAGCATTTCCTGAGTACTTTCTACGTGCCTGGCACTGTCCTAAGGAACAGGGATACAAAAAATGAGGAAAAAACTGTCCCTGGTCTCAATAATTCTATATTCTAATAGAGGAAACAGCATGTAAATAACTAGATGCATTGAAGACATATACAAAATGGATGTGAAGCAACCTGAGAGAGGAAAGCATTAGAAAACATGCAGCCTGGGAAAGATAACTTGCATAAATTTCAGCTGACTTTTGAAGGAAGATGCAAAAACTTCGAAGTCAAGATGAAAGACTAGAAGATTTGAGCTGTTGAGGGGTTGTAGGATAGGGTATATCAAGGGTGAGGGTATGGTAAATAATATGTTTGAACAATTAAAAATAGGGCAGTATAGGTATGGGGAGAGGAGAGAAAAAATGCATTAAGTTTGCAACGTTACAAATTTATAAGGATAAAATAAATTATCTGGGAGTTTTTTTGTTTGTTTGTTTTTGTTTTCTTAAGCTATTAATGTTTATATCAATGTTAATATGATTCTAGGCAACACTTCTTCATTATCCAACATATGCTGTAACCCACTTATCAGTACTTTTGATTTTTCCCTCATGGTTCCGCATATCTTTAAGCACCTGATTTCATTTTGTTTTGGTTTGGTTTTGAATTCTACAAAATTCAGAGAGGTTCTCCAAATAAATAACATGGATTGTCAATGGTCAAGACAAGGACACAGAGTTTCTCTAAAAGTTCATCCAACTTTTGATGTTAATGCTACAAAATGGAAATTATACATATATAAATACATACATACATACATATATATATATACATACATATATAGGGGTATGCGTGTGTGCGAGAGAGAGAATTTTATATAAATAAGTACATTAACCTTTGGTTTGATAGAATCAAAAATCTCAACTATTATGAATAGAGGTAAATTTTTGACAGAAACTTCTAGGAAAACTGAAAAATAGTCTGCCAAAAAATAAAAAAAGACCAGCATCTCACACCATAGATTAGGATAAACTCTAAATGTATATGATTTAGGCCAAAGTTTCCAAAATGATTTGGCCTAAAACCCCCTTTAAAAAAATACTGAGCATCCCCTGATCTCTACTTTCTTTAACCCTTTAACTTTTTTTAAATTTGTATCATTTCAAATTTTACATATACATATATGTATAGATGTAAATATATATATACATACACATATATGTACTTATACACACATTTATGTATATGTATGCATATACACATATATGTATGTATATGGTGCATCTTAATTTAATAACTTATTGTAAATTTGTGGATTTTTTCCTGCATTGCAATTTTGATGATGCAACATTGGATCATGTCACCATATAGTATTATATTGTAATTATACATGTACATATTCCTGCTGATGCACACTGGACTTCCCAACAATGGGTGACATACTCACCTGTCAACATTTTTTTGTTAAGACCTATTGGAGAACTGAACTACTGATTGTTTATAACTTATATTTTATTCATTTGGAAAATAATATAATTGCGATGACTTTAACTCTGTTACACAACAGATGAAACAAATATAAATATTTTTTAAAATTTTCTCAACTTTTCTTCCTATGCTTCCACTGTCCCTTATATTTATTCAATAACCACCCCCCTCCATGGATTCAATAATCACTCCCCCACAGGATATTACCACCCCCTTGGATCATTCCATCACTGTTTAGGGGATATTTTCACTCACTATGAGAAGCTATGTTAATGTCTTTTTTTTGTTTTGTTTTGTTTTTTAAAAAAGATAATATCTTAAGCAGAATAATGGAGCACGGGAAAAATATCTCTCAGAGAAGTAGAATGTAGCAAATCATCCCACATAAAAGAGGCAAGAAAGAGCTTTTGCAAGGGAGGGGAAGAGCAGGGTGATGAAAGGCAGTAAGTGAGTCTTATTTTCAGGGGATATGGCTTAAAGAGGGAATAACACACTCAACTGGCTATGGAAATCTATTTTACCCTGCAGGAAGGCAGAGGGAAAGGGGATAAAAGAGGGAAGATAATAGAAAGGACAACAAAATGAGGAGAGGGATAATCAGAAGTAAACACTATTTTGCGGGGCCAGGTCAAGGGAGAGAATGAACAGAGGGAAATGTGGCTAGTCTTTTGCAACATAACTTCTATGAAAGTGTTTTGAATGGCTACACATGAATGACCTACATTGAATTGCTTACTTTCTCAATGAGGGCTTGTCTGGAGGAACAAAAGGAAAGAATATGGAACCCAAAGCTTTAAAAATGAAAGTTAAAAAAATTGTTTTTGCATACAACTGGGAAATAAGATGCACAGGCAATGGGGTTTAGAAATCTATTTTACCCTACATGGAAATAGAGGGGAGGAGCATGGAAGAAAGGGGAGGGGGTGACAGAAGGAAGGATAGACTGGAGGAAGGAGTGGATGGGTTGTACACTGTTCTGGGGGTGGCATGAGATGGGGAGAAAATTTTAAATTCAAATTCTTGTGGAAGTGAATTTTGAAAACTGAAAAGTACATATATATTTAAAAATGAAAGGAAAATGCCTCTCAGATCTATGGATGGAGAAGAATTCTGAGATGGGCATGGTTGAAAGAAGGCAAAATGGATAGTTTTGATTACATAAAATTTTGAAAAGTTATGACATAATTTTCAGTGCCAAGATGGTGGAGTGAGGAAGGAACCCTTTGAAGCTCTCCCAAATTCCAGTCCAAACAACTGGGAAACTGCCTCAGAATTGATCTAGGAGCAGAGAAGCAGTTTACCAGCCTAGCAGAAAAGGTCTGTCTCCCTGGATTGGAATTGGAGTCAGGTCCAAGAGTAGCTGCAGAAGTCAACTTCACAGGATGAAGTCTACAGCAAGGCTGCCTTTATGGGGCAATCTACCAGAAAGGATCTACCACTGTTCAAGGCAAAAGCCCCAGCCAAGTAAGCAGTCTATGCAGCATAGCATGAATCTACTCCAGCAAACCAGCCCTAGCACAAGCCACCAGTCTTGGCTTGAACTCATTGTTAACCAGTAGTGAAGTCCCATCCTGGGGTTGACCAACAATGCAAATCTGCTGCTGGAGCCTAAGAGTAGAGAAAATTTGTTTCCATAGCAACCCAGCAGAAGTGCCCCACCCTGTAGAAGACCTGCAAAAAAGTTACTCCGCCTGGGGAAGCCACTAGAAAGACTTTGCTACCACAACAACTCAACAGCAAGGGCCCACACTGGAGTAGGCCAGCATCTAAACCTGATACCCACCCACAGCCCTCACCCCAGTACAAGCCAGAAGGGATGCCTACCCCCCCAAAGGAAAAATAAAAGTAGCTAAGCCCTGATATCCAGCAAAAGCCAGCAACCCTGAGCCCCACACCAAAAATCTTGGGGCAGTGAAGGACGAGAGCCAAACTCTCACCTAAAAACACCAAGTCACAAAAAAGGGAGAAAAATAAGGAAAATAACAACAACAAATAATGTACAGAAAAAGCTTGACTATAGACAGATACTATGGTAATAAAGAGGATCAAGGAATAAATTTATAAGATGACAGGGTCAACATGGCTACATGTAAAGCCTCAAAGAAAAATGTCATTTGGTCTCAGGCTCAAAAAAAAATTCTTAGAGAAGTTTAAAAGCATTTTTAAAGGCAAATTAAAGAAGTAGAAGAAAAATTAGGGAGAAGAAATGAGAGTAATGCAAGAGAATCCTGAAAAAGAGTCAAGACCATTGAATAGATGAAAAATTTACAAAGAAAAATAACTTCCTAAAAGAAACTAAAAATTGTCCAAATAGACCAGGAAGTATAAAAGCTCACTGAAGAAATTAATCCCTTAAAATTTTTAATTGAATAAGTGGAAACTAATCACTCTGTGAGATATCAATATATGATAAAACAAAATAAAAAAAAGGTTAAGAAACATAAAAGATACTATGAAATTTCTCATTCGAAAAGTGAATGATCTAAAAATACATCCATGAGAGCTAATAGAAGGCTAATTGGACTATCTGAAAGCAATGATTTAAAAAAAAAAAAAAGAAAACTAAACTAAAAGCCTGGAAAATATCCTTTATGGAATTATCAAAGAACACTGATATATTAAAACCAGAGGACATAATAGAAATGGAAAGACTCTATGGATCACCACCAGAAAGAGATCCTAAAAGGAAAACTCAGGAACATGATAGCAAAATTCCAAAGCTCACAGATCAAAGATAAAATATTGTGAGCAGTCAAAAAGAAATAATTCTAATATTGCAGAGCTATGATCAGGAGAATAACCTACAACCATAATGGAGTATAATCTTTCAGGGGAAAAATGGGTATGGATATTTAATAAAATAGAGGCCTTTCAAGCATTTCTAATTGAAATACCAGAGTTGAAAAAAAAAATGACCTTCAAATACAAGACTCAAGGGAAACATGAAAAGGTTAAAAAAAAAAAGAAAGAAAAAAAGAAAAAGAAAATAAAAAATTCAATAAGGTTAAAATATTCACAATTCTATATGGAAGGAAAATATTTGTAACTCAACAACTTTATTACTATTAGAGCAATTAGAATTAATGCATGTAGACAGAGAGCATGTGTATAAGGTGACTTTGATGCGATGTTAACTCCCCCTAAAAAAAATAAAGGGGTAAGAAAGAAAATTGCACTGGAAGAAAAAGGAGGAGGGAGATTGAATGGAATAAATTATCTCACATAAAAGAGCTATTATAATGGATGGGAAAATGGGGGTTTTGGCAAGCAAAGCTTAAACCATCCTCTCATCAAAATTATTTCAAAGAGGGAAAAGCATACACATTCATTTGAATAGAGAAATCTATCTTACCCTGTAAGGAAGTAAAAAACGAATGGGAATAATGAAGGCATAGGGGTGACTGATAAAAGGAGGGATATATTGCAGAAGGTGGGATCAGAAGCAAAACACTTTTAAGGAGGGAAAGGATGGGGGGTAAAGAAGCAAAAAATTATAGAGAGGGGAAAAGACACATTGTCGGTTATTATAACTATAACTCTGAAAGGATGAACTCGCCTATAAAGTGGAAGCAGATAAAGTATATCTTGATGAAAGGTACCATAGATAATGAATTTATATCAATACTAAATATGTCTGCACCAAATGGTATACCATCTACTTTTTTTAAGAAGTTGAAATGAGTTATAGGAGGAAAGAGATAATAAAACTCCACTATTGGGGGACCTCAACTCTCCCCTCTCAAAACCAGTTTAACCTAAGCAAATTGCGAAAAAAAAGTTAAAGAGGTAAATAAAATTCTTTTAAAGTTAGATATGATAGCTCTCTGGAGAAAGCTGAATGGGAATGGAAAAGAATAAACCTTTTTATCAACAGTATATGGTACCTATACAAAAATTGACTATGAATTGAGACTTAAAAATCTCACAACCAAATACAGAAAAGCTGAGATAATAAATGCATCCTCTTGAGATTATAATATAATGAAAATTTACCTATTAATAGAAAATGGAAAGAGAAATGAATAATTAATTAGAAATGAAATTATTTATCCTTAAAAAACAAGTAGTCAAAGAACAAATCAAAGAAATAATTCATAATTTCATTAAAGTAAATAGCAACACATCAAAATTATAGCAAGCAGCCAAAATGGTACTTAGGAGAAATTTTCTATCTTTAATGCCTTACATCAATAAAATAAAGAAAAAGAAGATTAATGAGTTAGGCATGCAGCTTTTAAATAAAAGCTAAAAAAAGAACAAATGAAAAATCCCCAGTTAAACACCAAATTGAAAATCCTGAAACTCATAGGAGAGATTAGGAAAACTGAAAAGTAAGAAAACCATTGAACTAATAAATAGAACTAGAAGCTAGTTTTATGAAAAACTGATAAAGTAGATAAACATTTGATTAATTTGATTGATAAAAAGAAATAAGAAAACCATATTAGTATTATCAAAATTGAACAGGGTAAATTCATCACCAGTGAAGAGAAAATTAATATCAGTTTAGGAGATGTTATACTCAGTTATATGTCAACAAATATGATCGTCTAAATGAAATGGATAAATAACTACAAAATTTTAAATTACCCAGATAAGCAAAAGAAGAAATAAAAAGTTTAAATAACTGAATCTTAGGAAAGAAATTGAACAAGTCATTAATGGACTTCCTAAGGAAAAAACCAAAACAAAACCTCATGACCAGATGAAATCACAAGTGAATTCTACTAAACATTTAAACAACTATTAATCCACATACTATATACACTACTTAGAACAAAAATAGAGTAAAAGTCCTACCAAATTCCTTTTATGATGCAAAAATCATGGTGATACCAAAACCAGAAAGCGCCACAACAGAAAAAGAACATAATAGACCAAGTTTTTCTAATGAATATTGATGCAAATAAATAAAATAGTAACAAAGAGATTATAACAATATATCATGAGGATCATACTCTAAGACTAGGTGAGATTTATACCAGGATTGTAGAACTGATTCAATATTAGGTAAACTATTAGCATAACTGTCTCTTTCAGTAATAAAACCAACAGAAATCTTTTGATTATCTCAATAGATGCAGAAAAAAACCTTTCACAAAATACAGCACCCATTCCTATAAAAACAAGGAGAGAGCAAAAGAAGAGAGCTTACTTTAAAATGATAGGTAATATTTATCTAATAACATAAGCAATTATAATCTATAATGGGGATAGAGCATAAAGCACTTTTCACACAACTAAAGTCAGACCTAAACAATTGTAAAACTTTTATTGCTCATGAGTAGGCAAAGCCAGTATAATAAAATGAAAATTCCACCTAAATTCATCTGTATATTCAGAGATATACCAATGAAATTATCAAAATTAATTTATAGAGCTAGAAAAAATTTTAAAAAATTCTTCTTGAAGAATAAAAGCTCAAGAATGTCAAAGAATCAGTTTTTAAAATGCCATCAAAGGTGGTCTAGCCATATCAGATCTAGAAAAGGTATTACAGAGCAGTAATTATCTTTTAAAATTTTTATTTTTTATTTTTTGCAGTTAAATTTTAAAACAATTTTAGAATGTGTTTTTAAAACTCTGAGTTACAAATTCTCTTTGTTCCTCCCAAAACCCCTTCGTTGAGAAGGCAAGCAATTTGATATATGTTACACATGTGTAGGTATGCAAAATATATCCATAATATTTATATTGTACAAGGATGCATAGAGAAAAACATTCAAGAAAAATAAAGTTTAAAAAATGTATGCTTCAATCTGTGTTGAGACATCATCAGTTTTTTGCGATGGATACCATTTTTTATCATGTCCTGCAGAGGTGTCTTGGATTGCTTATTACTGAGAATGACTAAAGTATTCACAGCTGATCGTCTTGCAATATTGAGGTAACATTGTACACAGTGAATTTCCCTTGCATCAGCCCGTTCAAGTCTTTCCAGGTTTTTCTGATAGAATCTTGTTCATCATATCTCACAGTAAATAATATTCCATCATAATCACATGGCACAACTTGTTCACCCATTCCTTAATTGATAGGCATCCCCTCAATTTCTAATTCTTTGCCACCAGAAAGCTGCTATAAACAGTTTTGTACATATATATCCCTTTCCTTTTTGTTTTTTATCTCTTTTGGGATACAGATCTATTAGTGGTATTGCTAGGTCAAAGAACATCCATGGTTTTATATCTTTTCGGACATAGTTCCAAATTGCTCTACGAAATGGTTGAATCAGTATACAACTCCACCAAAAGTGCATTAATGTCTCGTTTTTCCACCATTCCTTCCAATATTTGCCATTTTCATTTCCTATCCTATTTGTCAATCTAATATGTGTGATGCAGTACCTCAGTTATAGTCATTTGAATTTTTCCAATCAGTAGTCTTTTTCAGAAGTTTTTCATATGGCTATAAATAGCTTTGATCACTTCATCTGAAAACTGATCATATCTTTTAATCACTTATCAATTAGGGAATAAATTATATTAAATAAATTTGAGTCAGCTATCTATAAGTTTGAGAAATTAGGCCTTTATCAGAGAAACTTCCTTCAAAATTTGTTTTTAGTTATTATTGCTAAATGTATTTATTTTCTTTTCTCTCTCCTTTCACCCTGTTCCTCCTCAGAAGTCTTTTTCTTCTGAATACTCTTCCCCAAATTTGCCCTCCATTCTATCAGCCCCCCCCCCATACTCTTATTCCCTTCCCCTCCTACTTTTCTGTAGAGAGGGATAGATTTCTATACCCAATTGATTTTTTTTTTGCCTTCTTTAAGCCAATTTTGATGAGAGGAAAATTCACTCACTGCCCCTCACTCAACCCCCTTCTTCACAGTAAAAGATTTTTTCCTTTCTTCTTTAATGTGAGAAAATTTACCCTATTCTATCTCTCCCTTTCTCTTTCTCCCAGTATATTTTTCTCCCATCCTTTAATTTTATTCATTAGATATCATCCCCTCATATTCAACTTGCACCTGTGCCCTCTGTCTATATGGCTGTTGTCCTTTGTTCTTGAAGATAATCAAAATGGCATCACTATGCTAAAGTTAAGTTTCAGTGTATTCAACTGTGGCTGATCAGATCAATATAAGCTCAGAAGGATCTGCCACAGGTTGGGCACAAATAGTCCATGTGAACATTTGGTGTGGGTTCTCTAAATTTGTGCATTCTACTTTTCCTTTGATTTATTTCAATTCTGCTTTGCTCATAGAGCACAGCACCTTCTATGATGTGGGCATACCATGCTGAGCAGCCTTATACCTGTGTCTCCCAGGTCCTATAACTTGAGAGAGTCCTTGTGTTGCCCCTTCTGACCACCATGTTAGTGATTACTCTATGTGAGTTCTCCATAAAATAGTCTTTTTGGAAAGCATAAAGTTTGCATTCAAACAGCTAGGCAATCTCTGCTATGCCAATGCTTCTGCACACCTTGGGACTGCTGCCCAGGACTGTGACCAGAATTTGAGTATGGGTAAAGCAACAGAGTCCTGCCTCAGTGGTAGGAAAAAAAACCCTGCAATCTCCTCCTGACTTACTATCTGTGGGCTGAGAACTCCAGAAGCAGCCATTGCTACTATCACTGCAAATACCATTGCAGACTCAATCACGCGCAATGCCTGCTCGTGGTTTTCTGTGACTGAGCTGTGCTGGTATGGCATGCCTTGTTTTGTACTCCTCTCTCACCCAGATGTGGCAGGCCTTTCCCATTGACCTTCTAAATTGTCTCAGACTGGATATTTGTTTCACTCTGCGGATTTTGTTACTCTAGAGTTTGCTTAGTCATTTTAAAGGTATTTGGAGGGGCTTTGGGGAGAGCTCAGACAATGTTCTGCCTTTATTCAGTCATCTTCACTCTACCTACAAAGCCCTAATTCTCAGAACAATCTAGTATTGGTTAAGAAATAGAGTGATTGGTCAGTGAAATAGATTAGGTACAAGTTACATTAGAGAAAATGACCATAGCAATCTAATATATGACAAATCCAATGATCCAGGCATTTGGAACAACAACAACCAAAAACATTATTTGACAGAAACTACTAGGAAAATTGGAAAACGATATGTCATAAACTGGGTATAGACTAATGATAAACTCAAAATGGTGACGATTTATAAATAAAAGTTGATAATATAAACAAATAAATAGAACATGGAATAGGTTATCTCTCAATATATAGATAAGGGAAGAATTTAAGACCAAAATGATATAGAGAGCATTATGAAATGCAAAATAGTTCATTTTGATTATATAAGATGTACAAAGTTTTGCACAATCAAAACCAATGCAACCAAAATCATATAGAGAGGAGAAAACTGGAAATTTTGGTTTTGGGGTTTTTTGGCAGTAAATCATCTCTGATAAAAGCATCATTTCTCAAACACATAGAGCACTAGGTCAAATTCATTAAAAAAAAAAAGAACACAAGTCCTTCTCCAACTGATAAATGATCAAAGGATGTGAACAGGCAGTTTTCAGAAAAAGTCAAAACTATCTATATTCATACAAAAAAAGTTCTGAATCACTATTGACTAGAGAAATGCAAATTAAAACAACTCTCAGGTTCCACTTCACACCAATCATATTGGCTAATATGACAAAAAAGGAAAATGATAAATGTTGAAGGAGATATTTGAAAACTGTGATATTAATGCACTGTTGGTGGACTTATGAACTGCTACAATCATCCTGGAAAACAATTTGGAACTACACTCAAAGTGTTATAACAACCATGCATGCCCTTTGATCTAATAATACCACTACTAGATTTATATACCAAAATACATCCAAAAAAAGGGTAAAAGGACCTATTTGTAAACATATATATATATATATGTGTGTGTGTGTGTGTGTGTGTGTGTCTGTATATGTATGTATGTGTGTGTATATGTATTTGTATGTGTTTATATGTAAGAAAAAACTAGAAAGTTATATGAACTGATACAAAGTGAAATGAATGGAACTAGGAAAACAACATACACAGGAATAATTCTGTAAAAATAATCAGTTATGAAAGATAATAACTTTGATTAATACAGTGATCCACCATAATACCTAAGGACCTATCCAAAAAAATCAGCTCCACATACAGAACAGATTGATTCAGATTACAGATTGAAATATTTTTCTTTATTTTTCTTGCCCCCTCACCAAATGTCTAATACAGAACTATGTTTAGTTTGATTTCATATGTATATTTACTATCATATTATTTGCCTTTTTAATAATTGAAGGAAGGGTGAAGGGAGGGAGAAAATTTGACACTGAAATTAAGAAAACAATAAAGTATTACCATCTCTTTGCTTATTTATAGCTCTTACTTTGGGAGTAGCCACTTAGAAGTTTTATATCAGAAAGACTTAATTCTCAGTCTGAATTTGACAGACGACATCTCAAACTAAATTTCTCCATAGTAGAATCATTTTCCTTTCTCCTCAAACCCACACCTCTTTTGAATTTCCTTATTCCCATATGAATCCCTTTTTTGTCATCTTATTTGTCAATCATATGCTGCAAATCCCTGACCTTGGACTACTTCCTCCATCTGCCACCTTTCCTACTATTTACAAACTAATGAATGTGGCAAGAGAAAATCATGAAATTGTAGTGACTGGTTCCACTAATAATTTTTTTTTACAACTTTTACAACTCCCTAATCAATTTGCTCAAATCAACTACTATTCCAAACCTTTCCACCTTGCCTCAAGCTTCCCAGGACATTTTTCTCCCTCCCACATCTTTTCCACTAAGGAGTTTGCCTCATTCTTCACAGAAACTACAAATGAGACCATTTCCTGAGTGATCCCTCTCTCTTCTCCTCTTAATTTTAGTAACTCAAAAGTTTTTCCTTATTATTTCCTCCTTCACTCCTATCTCATAGGGAGATGGTCATCTCAGTTGCTGAAGTAAATCACTCTATATGTACCCTTAACTGAATTATCTCCTGTCTGTCTGTCTCCCTCCCTCTCTCCCTCTCTCTCCCTCTCTGTCTCTCTCTGTCTCTGTCTCTGTCTGTCTCTCTGTCTCTCTGTCTGTCTGTCTGTCTCTCTCTCTCTGTCTGTCTCTGTCTGTCTGTCCTTCTGTCTGTCTGTCTGTCTCTCTCTCTCCCTCTCTTTCTCTCTTACTTCCAGTTTCTCCAAAGGATTTAATAATGCCCATGGCTCCTCTAGTCAAAAAGAAAACAAAGAAACAGAAACTACTCAGTTAATTCAACCATCCCCACAAACACTTGGCCTTTATCCCACCTCATGTTTGTGGCTCTTTTGTTTCATAGAAAGCCATCTACAATCAGTCCTCTTTCTTCCAATCCTCTGACTTGATTTTAAACTGTTTTCTGTCTAGCATTTATCACATAATTTACCTGAAATTGCTCTCTCCAAAGACATCAATGATCTCTTTATTGTCAAATCTAATGTTGTTTTGTCAGTCTTCATTCTTCCTGATCTCAGTATAGGTGTCAGCCTAGAGTCTGAACAAGACTGTCTTCTCTTTCCATATTACTTGACTTGAAAAGGTCAGATAATGGCATAGTTTCAGCTATTATCTCTATGCAGATGACTCTGAGATCTATTTATCCAGCCTTAATTGCTATCCTGAGTTCTAGTCTCAAGTCACCAACTGCCTTTTGGCAATCTCAAACTGAACTTCTTTCATTCCTTTCTTTCTTTCTTTCTTTCTTTCTTTCTTTCTTTCTTTCTTTCTTTCTTTCTTTCTTTCTTTCTTTCTTTCTTTCTTTCAAGCTCTTCTTTCTGTCATTGTCTCTGTCTCTGACTACATCAGTCTTCTCTTTCTGCCTTTCGGTCTCTATCTCTCTCTGATTCTCTCTGGAATTCAGCTCTCATCCTTTACAAATATCTCAGATGGATAAAGGATTACAAGATGGAGGGGGAGAAGACTCTGACAACCATGAAGAGGAAGTAATTCTATCCCTTCATCATCTCCATGTTGGGATGATAAAAAGCCTCACTCACTCTGCCCTGGACATCTGACGGATTTACCTAGAAGCGTTTCCCTTACATGATATTGCCCCAGCCCTCAAGGCTAACAATTTTGTAGAAAATAAAAAAAAAAATTACGTTAGCCTTAGGGATGGAAGCTCAAATGTTAGATCTCAACCTATAGGGAAATGATCAATATTTTAGCAATAGTCCCTTTTGCTAATTCTGAGTCAATGAAAATGGATAACAGTAATTCTTTTATTTTTCCTTGCCTTCAGCTCTTCTTATGTTTTGGAAACTCAAGGGCAATTGCATATACACACACGCACACACATGTGTGTGTGCGTGTGTATACATATGTGTATATACATATACACATATGTATATGTGTATATATACATATATGTATATACATATGTGTGTGTGGAGAGAGAGAGAGAGAGAGAGAGAGAGAGAGAGAGAGAGAGAGAGAGAGAGAGAGAGAGAGAGAGAGAGATATTTAGTCCAAAACCTAGAAGTCAGCCCCCATGGATAACTGGCATTGACATAGAGGTTTAATGTTTGTGAAGCAAACTATATACTTTATTTCTTCTGATTTTCAAAGGGTTTCATCTACTCTGTGATGTAGAAATATTTCCCTAGCTGTTCTTTCTTAAACAAGATACTCTATACCCCTCACTGTACATTTTTTTCTGTCTGTCTCCCATATCTAGAATGCTGTTCCTCCTTATCTCTGCCTCCTGGCCTCCTTGGCTTTCTGCAAGTCCCAGGTAAAATTCTGAATTGTACACAAATCTTTTCTTATTCCCATTAATTCTAGTTCCTTTTCTCAATTCTCTGCAGTTTATCCTGCAGAGAATTTTGCTTGTGAGTGTGTTATCTTCCCCATTACAGTTTGATTGTCTTGAGAATAGGGTTTGACTTTTTGTATTTCCTTGTATTTTCAAGACATAGCATAGTGCTTGGTCTATAGGATGCACTTAATAAGTGTATGTTGATAGACCACTGACTGAGGTGGTTGCTATAGGCATTATTTCCTTCCTTTCACAGAGGACAAAATTATGTCTCAGATGGATGAAGCATTTACTTATGGCTACTAAATGAGATCACAGAGTACATGGGTTGCTGTGATGATCAGAGGAATAATTGTATGTTGTGTGCTTCACAAACATTAAATTCTTATGTAAGTATCAGCTATCGATGAAATAACATAGGTGTTTGGTAATAAATCATTTATAATATCAAAAAAGCTACTAAAAGTGCGATTATAACTCATGAGTCTCCTAAAGGCTTTGTGGCAGAATTTCACTATAACATACCACCATCAATTATCAAAGAAGCAGACCACATGAGATAGCAATGGTAATTCTATCGAGATGCAAGTAAGATATAGTTTATTTAGATTGTAGGGTAGAAGTACAGATGTCTGGAACATATATGTGGTTGAAATTTCGTGGTCAATTCTAAGTTACAGTATAATAGTCACTATTTCAATACTTCAGAGAATTTCCGTTATCTCTCATTCCAACTAACTAATGCATTCCACCTCAATCAAATCCAATTCAATGTGTTTCTATTCAAGAAGCATTTACTAAAGAACTACAATGTCAAGGCATTCTTCCTGGTGTTGGAAATTCACATGCAAAGATGAAGCAGCAACCTGTCTCTTTTTGGCGCAAAGAAGGTGGAAGCCTTTGATATCGTCTATTTTCATCTTGAAACATTGCCAGTGCAGATTTTTTTATGATTCTCATTTCCTTTGCATAAGCATAGTTTCTATGGTAGGACTGGATCACCCAGCTGCAATTAGTAGTGGCCTTTAGTCCTGGTCCATAGCAGATATTTAATAAATGCCTGTTGAATGAATGGATGCAAAATGTAGTACATGTCTGAATAGCTATTCATGTCTGAATAGTTTCTGGAACAGCTTTTCCCTGTGTGGTTAATTTATAGGACAGAAGTCAGAGGTCAATGAACTACACAGAGCTGGCCACAGAGCCCATATGAGCTCTGGGAAAAGAAACTGCTGGTTAGTATTTCACTGTGAAATTCCCTGAAATAAGAAAAGAAAATGTTTGGCATAAATTGGTTCCTTCTTGTCTGATTTCAGTAAGCTCAAATGTTGTGACTTATTTCTAGAACGTTTTCTGGAAAACAGATTATGCAAAGAACCCAGACAGCGCCTTTCAAGGACTTCCAAACCTCTTTTGGGTAAAGGTGTAATTCTAATATAAAACATTCCAAATCAGACAGTTCAGATATTCTGTTGAAAGTGGATGTTGGCAAGATATGAAGAACATATGGTAGAAATGGGTTAACATGATAAAATATTGTTAACAAGACTTGAACACAGAGACCATTTAAGTTTCCTTTCCCTTCAGCATTGTGAGGGAGTGTTTTCTGGATGTATGAAAAAAAAAGTTGAGATTAGAAGTGAAAATTCAGGCATCTAGTGACTGAAGAGATAGAGTGCCAGGTCTGGAGTCTGGAAGACTTAAAATCAAATATGGTTTCAGACACTGATTATCTATGTGATCTTGGAAAATTCACTTAGTTTCCAATTGTCTCAATTTCCTCAGTTACAAAATGGGAGTAATAGTATTCCTTATTTCAAAGGATTCTCATGAGAAAAAAGTGAAATAATATTTGTAAAGTTCTTAGCATAGTGCCTTTCAGATAGTAAGCTCTATTTAAGTGTGAGCAATTATCATTCTATTTTTGGAGGAGCCAGCATTACTTTGTCCGAAAAAGATAAGGCAGGGTATCCAAATTTATTTAGTAAGTCTGACAACAGAGCTAAACCTTAATATAAAGAAATTAGGCAGCAGTCTGCAAGGAATAATTAGAGATATCTTACTAGTTCTTAGTGGTTAAAACAAAACTCTGTCACAGGCCTACCATACAGTTAAATTTCCCAGCATCAGCTATCCACTTCAGTTCAGGTCAGTTTGGGTCAAGTCAGTTTAATTCAATTCAATTCATATTAATCTATTTAAACTGAACTCAAATCAGGCAAATCCAATCTAACTGAAACCCCTTATTACAAAGCTTGATATGTCATACCTTTAAAATGGGCCTGATTTGTCCTACTTGAAGTAAAGATATTTGTAAATAGGAATTCATTTGTCTAGAGTACTGAGTATTGTAACCTAGATAAAAGAGAGGGGAAGACACCGTAAAGGTATTGTTTAAGGGGATAAACAATAAGGCGAAAAACAGACTTTGCTGAAAAAGAAGACTTTATAAACTTTAACATGGTGATAATGTGCATATGTGTGTGCAAACAGACAAATATATACCCACATAAACACCACCCCATATATCTGGGTGTCCATATGAATACATGTGTGTATATAAATCTACCATATATACACATACTTATACA
This sequence comes from Notamacropus eugenii, assembly GCF_028372415.1. Lineage (NCBI taxonomy): Eukaryota > Metazoa > Chordata > Mammalia > Diprotodontia > Macropodidae > Notamacropus > Notamacropus eugenii. The sequence continues at coordinate 732,390,567 of NC_092872.1, read as the reverse complement.
TATATACACATATGTATGTTTATATACACATTTCTATATGTAGATTGATCAATGTATGTATTACTGATATATAACATCTATAAATCATTACATATTGCCTATATGATATAAAATGTATGTAGATAGCATAAAAATATTATATTACATTATTATAATATAATTAAATATATTATATTATAAAATATCATGTAATGTACCAATATGGTAAAAGACACATTAATATTATATAAAATACTATGCCACATCACACCTACTCTATATAATTTATGTTTTTCTATCTATTGAAAGAGGAGGAGTGGGGTAGTAGAGAGAAGGAGACAGAGAGGAGAAAAAAAGGGAAACAGAGAAAGAGGGAGTGCGTATATGTGTGTGGCTGAAAGAGAGGGAGACATTCAGAATTCTTTGAGTTTATTCAGAACTACAGAAATACATTGACAGATCCGTTGAAGCTCAGGATGCCAGAGTCAGTATATTGTGCATATGCTTGTGTACTGGTAGTGATTGTCGTGGTGGTGGTGATGATGATGATGATGATGATGCTGATGCTGATGCTGATGCTGATGATGATGATGATGATGATGATGATGATGATGATGATGATGATGATGCTGATGATGATGATGATGATGATGAGGAGGAGGAGGAGGAGGAGGAGGAGGAGGAGGAGGAGGAGGAGGAGGAGGAAAATTGCTGTAAATGCAAATAGAGCTCAAGGAAGCATTCTGTTGTTCAATTTTCAGTAACTATGTCCACACAAACTCAAGCTATTGGCAGAAAAATGAGTCCCTAGTCCATTAACTGAAATCCTTTGCAAATAGAAGGTAAGTTCCCTGAGAATGAAATATGCTCTGTTTTTGTCTCCGTCTCCAGCATCTAGCACAGTGTCTGAGATATTTATAAAACTGAATTGAATTGAACCAAAGTTCAAAGTTAACTTTACTGACATTTTAAGATTCCTGTCCAAACATACATGGGGCAAAAGTCTAGTTCCTAGGACAATGGCTGCCCACAGCAAGTAGAGCTAAGGCAGGCAAAACACATACGCACACACACACACACACACACACACACACACACACAGCACTTTGCAATTCAAAATGCCAAAATAATTCAAGAAGCATGTGCAACTTGGGAGCAAGTGTAAGTTGTTTTAGTTGCTTATGGGGTGGTGGTGTCACTAGCTGATAGCAATAGAGCTTAATGATAAAGTATAATACTGTTGGTATCTGTCTATATGTAACAAGCCACATCAGTCAACACACAATGGGTGCCCGAGATAGTTGCTCAAGAGTTAAGTCATCCAGGGTTTGGTTTCTAGATCTAATGGGAAGACAATTAGAAGGCAGATTGCTGAGGAGTAAAATACTTGGATCAAGTGTTTCAGTCCTATAACTTTTTTACCCAGCTCAGATCCCTGGTGGCCACTTGCTAATTATGCCTTTATGTATAAGAAATGTGACATAAAACTCTAGATCACTCTAGATCTAGATGTCTTGCTGTATTGCCTCCTTCCTTCACTTTTCCTATTATGGAACATTCCCTTTCTAATTTTAATTGGATGGCTAAATGCAGAATTTCTCCTTCCCCCTGGACAACATTTTTTTAATCATTTTTTCTCAGATTTTTTAAGTGAAACATGTGTTCACCACAACTCCAGAGGTGCTATGGCTCTGCATAATTAGTATTGGAAAATAGTTTAGAGGGAAGAGCATGCTAATCTCAATATCTTCAGTACTCAGGAGGATTATTTAACTTGGACATTTTGACCACTCCTCAGTGAGTTCTCTTAGCTCTAGCACAAAATTTTCCAACACAGGCCAAATCCTAATTTGTTGACTTAAGCAGTCTCAATCACCTTTTTTTTCCCTCCCTGAAGTTACTCTTTATGAAAAATTGTACTGACAAGACAACAACAATTTGGCATCCTGTTTTGGCACTTTGAAATGACTGAAGTTAAAGAATGTTCAGGAGAAATGAATGAATGGAACTTTCTTCCTTGTTAGTGAAAATTATGATTTTAAAAAACTCAATGCTGAGAAATTTGGACTATTTAACTAAAAATTCCAGGAAATCAATGGCTTCTGCCTAATGTGTGAATCATAGAGAAAAAAAGACAAAAAACAAAACCTGCCATTTGTCCAGCTACATAGTAAATCCTTTTAATGACCTCAGGGCAATAGTTTCATGACATCTGCATTAACTGAGTATAAGGGAAACCCACAAATAGCCACCAGGAAACAAGAAGTCCTAAACTTTTGCTTAGGATTTTTTTTAAAGAAAGGATTATGGTTTTATAGAAGTAGTAGAGAAAAGCTTAAATAGTCATTTAATTTAAACTCTTTGTTTTACAGATAATAGACTGCCCATGTAGGTTAAATGACTTGCCCAAGACTACACAATGAGTATAGTCGATGTGTCAATGAGATTGACATCTTTGTCAATGACTCAGATGGGATTTCTCTCAGGTCCTCCATCTCCAAAGGCAGCATTCATTCCACTGTAATATACTATTTTCTCTATTCTCATTCTCTAGACTCCTCTTACAAAATGAAAGCATTGTCTCTCCTCTCTCTCTCTCTCTCTCTCTCTCTCTCTCTCTGTCTGTCTCTCTCTCTCTCCCTCCCTCCATCCTCCATCTCTTGCTTCTTACCATTTTTTGCTGTGTTGTTCTCAACCATAATTTATTTTCTATTCTCTATATCACTCTTTCCTCCTTTCCATATTCCTCTCTTTTATATCTTTCTCCACTTGTTTCTCTTTCTCCCCACTAAATTCTTATCTATTCTATTTCATAAACTTCAAGATTTCATGCTTCACTTATGTCTAAACCAAAATTGTTTCACTCAAGACATGTTCTTCTAATATTTTGCATTTTTGTAATGTGATCATATGAGGAGGTATTCCTTTTTAATTTTCCTACTATTCATTTAGATAGTCAGCTACTACATATTGGGCAATGAACAGGAAAATCTTGTTCACATTTTACCTTTGAGTTAGTCTTATGAATCTAGAACACATGGCAATGTCTTTAGTCTCTTCACTATCCTTAATCAAGGTGTGTTTCAGTGTCACAATATCCTGTCTAATATGTGGTTCCAATAATTTAATATAACAATTCATATGTCATCTGATTGGGGAAATCTACATGAAGCCTTGGCATATATGTGCCCAGAGGGAAAGGAAATAACAATGAATTGGTTGGTGAAGAACATAGAGGTGAAATGGAAAGATTTAGGCAACAGGATCCTGGAGAACAAGAAAAGGAAAGGAATCAAGAACAAAAGTGGAGAATGGCTTTGGCAAACAGGTAGTCTTGCTCCTTAAAACAGTATGACATGTAAATGCGTACTACACTTGATGTCAAGGAAAAAAAGGCTTGCGTCTTGTCAATAAATTTTATTAGCTGTTTGACCATGAGGAAATCATTCCCCCAATCTGGACTTCAGTTTCCCCATTTGGAAGATGCAGGTCATGCTACTTGTAGTGATAACTTCACCAATATGTTATAAAGTTCATATCTACATAGATATGAAGTGCACTGTTGTTAATAGGATTAAAAAGTAAATAGCTAGTTATACAGATGGTATTTGAAAGTGAGAGTTGGGAGTGTCAGGGGTGGAGCCAAGATGGCAGAGTAGAAAGATGAGCATACTCTAGCTCTGCCCCCACAGACCATAAAATACCTCTAAAAAATGAATCTCAACAAATTCTAGAGCAGCAGAATCCATAGAACGACAGAGTGAAAGAGATTTCTAGCCAAACCTGAAAGACCCACAGGAAAGGTCTATTGCACTGAGTGTGGAGCACAGCACAGCCCAACCTTGGCCACATGAACTGGAGGAACAGGACTGGAACGGGCCTAAGGGGTGGAATCCCCAGAAGCAGCGAAAGTTCTCAGATCCTTCAACCCACAAATGCTAAAAACAACTTCATAGATCAGCGAGAGGGTTTTTTCAACTGGGTAAGAAGGGAGCAGGGTCCTCCCCTAACCCTCACCCCAGGCAGGGGCAGCAGGGCAGCAGCAGCATCCATTTGTGGAGCCCTCAGCCTAAATACTCTGGGGGAATTGAGCAGCTGATCTGGATCTCAGTTCTGAGCATGATCCTGGGACTTGTCTGAGCTGGAGGTAGCTGTCGAGAGGGAATTCTGCTACTTGTAGATTCTGGGCAGAAAAGTTTTTACTTGCTCCCAGACCAGTGCACAGGCAGATTGTGACACCTTGGAGGAACTGAGAACTTACAGATCCCCAGAGTATATCCTCCTCTTGAAAAAAGGACTGAAAAATTAATAACTGGCTGGGAAAATGTCCAAAAAAGGGGGGAAAGTAAGACTATAAAAGGTTACTTCCTTGGTGAACAGGTATTTTCTTCCACCCTTTCAGATGAGGAAGGACATTGCTTACCATCAGAGGCCCCCAAAATAAATATGCAATGGTGTCAGGTCATGGAAGAGCTCTAAAAGAATTTTGAAAATCAAGTAAGAGAGAGAGAGGAAAAATTAGGGAGAGAAATGAGAGTGATACAGGAAAATCATGAAAAGTAAGGCAACAGCTTGCTAAAGGAGACCTAAAAAAAAAACTGAAGAAAATAATATCTCTAAAAATAGACTAACTCAATTGGCAAAGGTGGTCCAAAAAGCCAATGAGGAGAAGAATTCTTTAAAAAGCAGAGTTAGCCAAATGGAAAAGGAGGTTCAAAAGCTCAAGGAAGATAATAGTTCTTTAAAAATGAGAATGGAGCAAATGGAAATTAATGACTTTATGAGAAATCAAGAAATTACAAAGCAAAGCCAAAAGAATGAAAAATTGAAAGATAATGTGAAATATCTCAATGGAAAAACAACTGACCTGGAAAATAGATCCAGAAGAGACAATTTAAAAATTATGGGACTACCTGAAAGTCGTGATCCAAAAATAGAGCCTAGACATCACCTTTCATGAAATTATCAAGGAAAAGTACCATGATATTCTAGAACCAGAGGACAAAATAAATATTGAAAGAGTCCACTGATAACCTCCTGAAAGAGACTTGAAAAGAGAACTGTGAAAATACAATCAGGATAACACAGGATCTGGCAACTTCTACATTAAGGGATTGAAGGGCCTGGAATATTATATTTCAGAAGTCAAAGGAGCTGGGATTAAAACCAAGAATCACCCACCCAGCAAAACTGAGTATAATACTTCAGGGGAAAAACTGGTCATTCAATAATATAGAGGACTTTCAAGCATTCTTGATGAAAAGACCAGAGATGAAGAGAAAATCTGAGTTTCAAACACAGTAGTCAAGAGAAGCATGAGAAGCTAAACAGGAAGGAGAAATCATAAAGGACTTTCTAAAGTTGGACTGTTTGCATTCCTACATGGAAAGATAGTATTTGTAACTATTGAGATTTTTCTCAGCATTTGGCTTGTTGGAGGGATTATACACAGTACACACACACACACACACACACACACACACACACAGAGCACAGGTTGTATTGGATAAAAAAAGGATGATATCTAAAAAATAAAATTAAGGGGTGAAAGAAGAATATATTGGGAGGAGAAGGGGAGACATGGAATGTGGCAAATTGTCACTCACAAAAGAGGCAAGAAAAGATCTTTTTAATGGAGGAGAAAAGGGAGGAGGTGAGAGGCAAAAAGTGAAGCTTGCTCTCTTCACATTTGGCTTAAAGAGGGAATAAGATGCTCACTCAATCTGATATGAAAATCTATCTTACACTACAGGAAAGTAGGGGAGAAGGAGACAAGTGAGGTGTGGGGGAGGATAGAAGGGAAGGCAAATGGGGGAAGGGAGTAACTAGAAGTTAACACTTTGGGGAAGAGACAAGGTCAAATGAGAGAATAGAATAAATGGTGGGCAGGATAGGATGGAGGGAAATATAGTTAGTCTTATACAACATGACAACTATGGAAGTCTTTTGCAAAATTACACATATGCAGCCTATATTGAATTGCTTGCCTTCTCAGTGGGGATGGGTGGGGAGGGAGGAAGGTAGAGAAGTTGGAATTCAAAGTATTAGAAATGAATGTTTAGAATTGTTTTTCATACAACTGGGAAATAAGAAGTACAAATAATGGGTATAGAAATCTATCTTGACCTACAAGAAAAAAGAGAAGATGGGAACAAGGGAAGGGTGGGGTGTCATAGAAGGGAGGGCATATTGAGAGAAGGGGTAATCAGAATGCGAGGTGGGGGAGGGGAGAGATAGGGAGAAAATTTGGAACTCAAAATTTTGTGGAAATGAATGTCAACAACTAAAAATAAATAAATAAACATAAAAAAAGAAAGTGAGAGTGAGATCTATGTCATGGCTTAAAATGTAGGCTTGCCTATTTTTTCCTAGTGAGGGGTGAATGTGCTCATAATAAATTATTTGGCAATATTTCCTCCAGATTCTCTTTATAATACCATCATTTTTCCAACCACCTCAATCCATTCCACCACAAAATTAAGCAAGTGCAATGTTTTCCTGGTTCTACCTTCACAACATCTTACAAATCTATATTAATACCTCCACTAACTTAGGAACCACCTTAGTCTGATTCTCATCTACTCTTACCTACTCTATTGAAATATTTACCTCATTAGACTCAATGTTTTAAGTCTCTTGTTTGCCCCATCTTTTCTCTTTACAGCAATGAAAATAATATTTCTAAAATATATCTGTCGAGGTCAATCACATAGTTTGGTGTCTTTCTATTGCCTATAGAATAAAACAGTCTTCAGCTTTTATTTTAATCCCTTTGCAAACTGCCTCCAGCCTATATTTTCAGACTAATTATTTCTTCTCTATTTAATTGAATGCTTGGGGGCTCTGTTGATTTAGATCAGTAATGACTTTGCATTTATAGATGCCAAGGGATGTTATGTGGATTCATGACAAGATCTTATCTGATCTTTGTTAGAGGAAGTGAATGAATCAAGTCATTCCTCTTTGAATGCAAGGTTCACCTTCTATCTATCACATTGACTTCTCTTCCATATCTTGCTTCAGCTATTGTAATGGTAATTTAAATGAGGAGATCGTTCATGTTCATTAATGTTCACCTGCCTGTGTCACATGGAAGCCTGTAGTAGGAGGAGTTTGCTGAATGGATAGAACAGGAAGAGGCAGTGCTGGAGTAGAACTCAGAGGAAGTTAGTCTTGAGAGCTGTCAGAACCAAGAAAGATGCAGGCAACTGGTTAGTGTGAGTGAAAGTACTTGTTTGTGATTTGTTTAATGGACCTGTTTTTATGTGAAGCCTAGCAGGGGCTGGTGTTTTCCTCTGCATTGTTATTCTGTATAGATTTTTGTTGCTGTGATGGATTTGGCTTTCTGGTGTCTGAATAAATATTCTGGTTCTGCCTTCCATGTGGAGAGACTGTGGTATTTCATGATTTAGAATTGCTCTGGGATATTCATGGCTGTGTCAAGAACTGTGAAAACCACATTGTGCTACAGCTATTAACATATTTTACTTTGTATTACAGTTATTGTCTTAAATTTTTCTTGGGTTACTTTCTAATCTTGATTGCTGGCTCTCTGAGGGCAGTCTCTCTGCCTTCTCAACTTATATGTTTTCCCCAAACTAGAACACTGTCCTTCTGCATAACATACAGGCTCTCAATAAAGGTTGCTTGCATTTGTAAAAGTTTAATCTTAATAAACAAGAAGATTTGGAGGAACACTCTGCAAACAGGGAAAAACTACAAGCACATCTATTAATTAGGGTAAATTTCATACTTCTACTGTCAAGTATAATTACTTGTTTGTTTATACTAAGAGCTGCCTAATTCATTATAGTCATCATTGTCAGGAAGAAACAATGTCTTTGGACCACAAGTTTCTGAATTTTTTTTCTTTAATAGTGTTTCTCATGAGCATAAGGAAGAATTTCTTTCTTCTACACTAAAACTATATAAGAGCTCTTTAAGAAGCTCAATCATTCTTCCCATTGATGCTGTGGGTCTTAAACTTAAAAACACCTGATCAGCTCATGAAATGAAGGAGAAAGAAGGGACTTCATGGTATCAAAGCCATGATGGTCAGAAGCCAATAGCTTTGGACGTAGAAAAAGTGGTAGCTATGAAAGAAATGGCCCCAGGGTGGCTATTCTTTTACTTTTTTGCCATTGATTCTGACTCTCCAGACACTGGGACTTTAACTAGTCAATAAGCATTCATTAAGCATCTAATATGCTTGAGCTAGGCACTACGCATTCTCATCCTGAGACTTCTTTCAGTGATTAGCTCCTTCTTGCTCTGAAACATCCCTCCACCATGCCAACCCCCTTCTCCTACTGGTGAATTACTCCCTGAACTTCCATTTTGGTTTCCAAGACAGCTAATTTTCACTTCCTTCACACTCTGCCTCTGATTCTCTGGACTTCACCTGAGTCATCTGGTACAAACATCCTATTGCTTTTTTACTTACATTTGCATCCCTAACTCCTTTTAAAATATTTATTTATTTATTTTTAGTTTACAACATTCAGTTCCACAAGCTTTTGAATTCCAAATTTTCTTCCCCTCCTTCCTTTGCTACCTCCCTCCACACCCTACTTCCCAAGACAGATTGCAATCTGATTCAGGCTCTGTGTATACATTCACATTAAACATATTTTCACTTTAGTTATATTGCAATGAAGAACTATAACCAATGAAATGAACTATGAGAGAGGAGAAACAAAACAAAAAAGGAGAGCAAATAGTATCTTAGAATCATCATTCAGACTCCATAATTCTTTCTCTGGATGTGCATAGTATTTTCAATCATGAATCTTTTAGAGTTGTATTATTACCTTGCAAAGTTGAGGGGAGCCAAGTCTAGATGACAGAGTGAAACTAAGGACCCACCTGTGCTCATCCAACAATTCCCTCAGGTATCTCTAAGAAGTGAATCTGAACGAATTTTAAAGTGGCAGAATCCAGTGGGAGAAAAAGTATGGGAGATATCCAGCCGAGGACAGCCTTAAAGATGGATGGAAATGATCTGTTACTCTGGGCTGAGGGAGTGTAGAGCACACAGAGGCACCAGCACAGACAGGGCCATAACACTCAGTTAAGTATAGACATCTAATTTGCCTTATAGGCAGTAGGAGGAGAAAGGGGAAAGAAAAGGGAAGTAGTGGTTGGATGGGAGAGAAGAAGTGGTAAGGGAAAAAGGAAAGAAAACCTGGGGGCTTGATAGAAGGGAGGGAAGACTGAGGGAGACTGTGGCCAAAAGTAAAGTGCTTTTGAGGGGGCAAAGGGAGAAGGGAGAAATAAAACCACAAATGGGGGTGGAGGGTGGTAGGCTGGAGAGAAAGGCACAGATGATAATTACAACTGTGAATATGACTGGGACGAACTCTCTCATAAAATGGAGGCAAGAAGCAGAATGTATTAAAAGTCATAATCCCACAAAATGTTGTTTACAAGAAACACATTTGAAAAAAGGGGGATACACATAGGCAAAGGTAAAAGGCTGGAGTAGAATATATGCTGTTGCTAAAGTAAAAAAAAAAAGCAGGAGTAGCAATCCTAATGTCAGACAAAGCAAAAGCAAAAATAAATCTAACAAAAGAGATAAGGAAGGAAATTTGTATCCTACTAAAAGGCATCATAGACAGTGAAGTAATATCATTACTAAACATATATACACCAAATGGTATAGCATCCAAATTCTTAGAGGAGAAGTTAAGGGGATTATAGGAAGAAATAGACAGCTAAACTATACAAGTGAGGGATCTCAATGTCCCCCTCTCTGAACTTGATAAATTTAATCTCAAAATAAACAAGAAACAAGATAAGGAGGTGAATAGAATTTTGGGAAAGGTAGATATGATAGATCTCAGGAGATAACTCAATGGGGATAGAATAAAATACAATTTTTTCTCTGCAGTATATGGGACATACACAAAAATTGACCATGTACAATGCTATAAAAAACCTCACAATCCAGTGCAGAAAAGCAGAAACAGTCAATGAATCCTTTTTCAGATCATGTTGCAATAAAAATTATATGTCATAAAGGGCCATAGATAGATATACCAAAAACTAATTGAAAATTAAATAATCCAATCCTAAAGCATCAGTGGGTCAAACAGCAAATCATAGAAACAATTAAGAAATTCATTCAAGAGAATGACAATAATGAGACAACCTACCAAAACTTATGAGATTCAGTGAAAACATCTCTTAGGGAAAGTTTTATATCTCTAAATGCTTACATGAATAAAATAGAGAAAGAGGAGATCAATGAATGGGGCATGCAAACGAAAAAGCTAGAAAAATAACAAATTGAAAATCCCCAATTAAATACCAAATTAGACATACTGAAAACCAAAGGATATAATAATAAAACTGAAATTAAGAAAACTATTGAACTAATACATTAAACTCAGAATAAAGCAATAAAATTGATAAACTTTTGGTCAATCTGATTAAAGAAAAGAAGAAAATCAAGTTACCAGTATTTAAATTGCAAAGGGTAAACTCACCTCCAATGAAGAGGAAACTAAAACAATAATTAGAAATTATTTTCCCAAATGTTATGCCCATAAAGTTCACAATCTTAGTGAAATGTATGCATATTTACAAAATTATGAATTGCCCATAATAACAGAAGAGGAAGTAAAATACTTAAATAGCCCCATCTCAGGAAAAGAAATTGAACAAGCCATCAATGAATGCTCTAGGAAAAATCCCCAGGGCCAGATGGATTTACAAGAGAATTCTATCAAACACTCAAAGAACAGTTAATTGCAATACTATATAAGACTAGTTAGGAAAATTGGCAAGGGAGTCTTACCAAATTAGCTTTATAATACAAATATGATACTAATAACTAAAATAAGATAAGCCAAAAGAGAGAAAGAAAATTATAGAAGAATTTTCCTAATGAATATAGACGCAAAAATGTTAAATAAGTTATCAGCAGAAAGAATGTAACAATTTATCACAAGAATAATACACTTTTGTCAGCTAGGATTTATACCAAGAATGCAGGGTGGTTCAATATTAAGGAAACTATCAGTATAATTAATCATTTCAACAACAAAACTAACAGAAACCATATGATTACCTCAGTGTATGAAGAAAAAGTTTTTGACAAAAATACCACACCCATTCCTATTGAAAAGACTGGAAGTATAGGAATAAATGGAGCCTTCTTTAAAACAATAACTAGCATTTACCTAAAGCCATCAGCAAGCATTTTATGTAACTGAGATAAGCTAGATGCATTTCCAGTAAGATTGGCAGTGAAACAAGGATGGCCATTATCACCTCTGTTACTCAATATGGTACTAGAAATTCTAGCTTTAGCAATAAAAGATGAAAAAGAAATTGAAGGAATTAGAACAGGCAAAGAAGAAACTAAGTTTTCACTCTTTGCAGACCATATGATGATATACCTATAGAATCATGTAAAAAAGGAAGCTTGAAATAATAAAGAACTTTGTCAAAGTATCAGGATACAAAATAAACTCACATAAATCATCTGTATTTCTATATATTACTTAGAAAGCCCAACTGCAAGAGATAGAGAGAGGACTATTCTGATTGAGTTCAGCTCTCCTCTACCAACATCATGCCATTCACCACCAGCTCCACCACCTTCTCTGCCAACAACTGCTCTCTGGCTTCAGTCCAGGCATCCAGCCACCAGGTCAGCTGGTCACCAGCGCTGCCAGTGTCTATGCCAGCGCTGGTGATTCTGGCTCCCAAATATCCACTGGGGCTTGGGGTCCAGGAACCTGAGGGCGGGGCTGGTCAGAATCGAGGGGATCCAGGGGGAGAAGGAGACCATGCAGGACCTTAACTACCACCTCGCCTCCTATCTGGAGTGCATGCAGAGCTTGGAGACTGAGAATCACAAACTGAAAATGAAAATCAGGGAGCATGTGGGATGAAGGGACCTCAGATCAGAGAATGGGGACACTATTTCAAGACGATTGAAGATCTGCCGGAGCAGATTTATACAAGCTTGATTGACAATGCCAGAATCACCCTACAGATCGATAATGTCGGTCTGGCGGCTGATGACATCAGAATCAAGTATGAAGCAGTGTTGGCCATGAGACTGTCTGTAGAAAGTGACATTCATGGCTTCCGGAAGGTCATCGATGATACCAATCTGATCAGGCTGCAACTGGAGACGGAGATTGGAACCCTAAAGGAAGAGCTATTTTTTTTATGAGGAAGAGCCATGAGGAGGAGGTGAAATCTCTACAAGGCCAAATCACAGGCTCTGGGCTGACCATGGAGGTGGATTCTCCCAAATCACAGGACTTGAATGAGGTTATAGCTGATATCCAAGCCCACTCTGACCCTCTGGCTCGGAAGAACAGAGAGAAGCTTGATAAATACTGGTCCCAACAGATTGAGGAGAGCACCATGACAATCAACACAAGATCTGAGGAGGTGGAAGCAGCCCGAAACACTGTCACTGAGCTGAAACGTACAGTCCAGTCCCTAAAGATTGACCTGGATCCCCTTCGTAATCTAAAAACCAACTTGGAGGACATCCTGAGGGAGGTGGCGACTTGATATGCCATCCATATGGAGCAGATCAATACACCCCTGCTGCACCTGGAAGCAGAGCTGGAGCAAACAGGGACAGAGGGGCAGTGCCAGGCCCAGGAATACAAGACACTGCTCAACATTCAGGACAAACTGGAAGCAGAGATCAACACCTATGGAAACCTGCTGGAGAGTGGGGAAGACTTTGATCTTGTCCATACCTTGGACAGTAGCAGCAGTTTCTTACATAAGAGGAGCACTAGGAGGACAGTAGACAGCAAAGTGGTAGCAGAGACCAATGATACCAAAGTGCTGTAGCATTAGGGCCATAAACTGAAGACCTAGGCTGAGTCAGGAAGTTAATAAAGGCTTTTTGGTCACTTCAAAAAAAGGGGCATAGAAAGAGAAATCTCATTTGAAGTTATGGTAGATTCTATAAAATATTTGGAAGTCTACCTGTCAAAAAAAACCCAAGGACTATGTGAAGAGAATTACAAAACAATTTTTGCACAAATAAAGTCAATTCTGAGTAATTGGAAAATCATCAGATGCTCATGAGTAGGCCAAGCCAATACAATAAAAATGACAAATCTACTAAATTAATTTATTCAGTGTGATATCAATCAAACTACCGAAAAACTATTTCACAGATCTAGAAAAAAATTAATATCAAAATTCATCTGGAAGAACAAAAGGTCTAGAATATCAAGGGAATTAATTCAAAGGAATACTAGATAAGTTGGCCTAGCCATACCAGATCTTCAATTACATTATAAAGCAGTAATCATCAAAACCACTTGGTAATAGATAAGAAATAGAGGTGTAGATCAGAGGAATAGGTTGTTTATAGATGACGCAGTAGTCAATAACTATAGCAGTCTCCTTTTTGATAAACCCAGGGAGCCTAGCTTCTGGAATATGAAGTCACGGTTTGACAAAAACTACCGGAAAAACTGGAAAATAGTGTGGCAGAAGCTAAGCATAGACCAATGCCTGATACCATATACCAGAATAAAGTCCAAATAAGTACACGATCTAGGTATAAACATTGATACTATAAACAAATTAGGGGAGCAATGAATAGTTTATTTGTCAGATTTATGGAGAATGGAGAAATTTATGACCAAACAAGAGACAGAGAGCATTATTAAATATTAAACGGATAATTTTGGTTACTCAATTGAAAAGTTTTTATAGAAACAAAGGCAATGCAACCAAGATTAGGAGGGAAGTCAAAAACTAGGAAATAATTTTTACAACTAATATGTTGGGGATGGAAGCTCAATTCCATGTGGACAGTCTCGGGCGGGTAAAGGTGGGAACTTCTAAATCTTAGAGTTCTCATGAGGCCCCCCAGAAAACAGCGGGGAATCGAGGAGTGAGACCGAGCTATCTCGTGTATTTCCGCCTCTTCCCGTGAGAAACGTGATGGGAGAGAGCTCTCCCCGCCCTCGAGACTGACCCGGATCTGGGCACACCTATTGTTATCTAACAGGCATGGTATTCAGGTGCAAACTACGTGGCCGGAGAGCTTAATTAGGGTCAGGAAAGCCTGAAGGTGCTCTTAGCGTGGGAGGGGCCCTTATAGGACAGAAGGCCCCTCTTCCCTCTTTCCTCTCTTCGCTCTCCCCTCCCCCTCTCTCCCCACTTACACTTCTGCTTCCAATCTCTTACTGTAAGATCTTTGCCTCCTTGGGAGATTTCTCTCTCCCTCCTAAGGAAGAGCTCTCCCTGCTCATGTAACCAGGACCCTGAATAAAGCCTAACCCTTGTTCGACTCCGGAAAGTCTCTTCTCTCATACGTGTATCCGGTTTGGCCAACCGAAGACCTGGGACAGGTAAGGTAAGACTCGGGTAGCCCTCAGGCCTCTAGGCCTGGCACTAATATCTGTGAAAATGCCTTACTTTTTAAAATATGTAGAGAACTGAGTCAAATGTACAAGAACGCAAGTCATTCCCTAATTGATAAATGGTCAAAGGATATGAACAGACAATTTTCAGAAGGAGAAATTAAAGCTATCTCTAGTCATATGAAAAAAATGCTCTAAATCATTATTGATTAGAGAGATGAAAATCAACACAACTCTGAGGTACCACATCACACCTATCAGACTGGCTAACATGACAAAACAGGGAAATGTTGGAGAAGATGTGCAAGAGTTAGAATAGTAATTCATTGTTGGTGGAGTTGTAAACTGATCCAACCATTCTGTAGAGCAATTTGGAACTATGTCCAAAAGCCTATAAAAATGTGGATACCCCTTGACCCAGCAATATTGCTTTTAAGGTTGTATCACAAAGAGATTACCAGAATGGGGAAAGGACTCATATGTGCAAAAATATTTATAGCAGCTCTTTGTGTGGTGTTCAAGAAGTGGAAACTGAGGAAATGCCAATCAATTGAGAAATGACTGGACAAGTTATTCTGTATGAATGTAATGGAATACTATTGCTATAAGAAATGGTAAACAGGTATACCTCAGATATTCCTGGATAGACTTATATGACTTGATGCTTAATGAAGTGAGGAGAACCAGGAGGACATTATGCACAGTATGCAAGGACTGTTTTTGATAGACTTAGTCCTTGGTAGCAAGGCAAGGACCTAAAACATTTCCAAAGGACTCGTGATGCAAAATGCCATCCACATCCCAAGAAAGAACTATTTATCAATGAAATAGACTAATCTCTTTAGTTATGTTTGCTTTTGTTTAGTTTTACTCATGCTTTCTCTCATTCATTTTAATTCTTCTATACAACATGACTAATGTGAAAATGTGTTTAATAAGAAGCTATGTGTAGAGCCCATATAAGATTGCATGCCATCTTGGGGAGTGAAGAGGAAAGGAGAGGAGAAAATTTAAAACTTACAGAAGTGATTGCTGAAAATTGAAAGCAAATTTAGCAAGCAACTGGAAAATAAGAAATACAGGTAATGGGATATAGAAATCTTTCTTGCCCTACAAGTAAAGAGAGAAGATGGGGTTAAAGGAAGGGAGGGGTGTGATAGCAGGGAGAGCAGATTGGAGGAAGGGGTAATCAGAATGTATGGTGTTTCAGGGAGGGGGAGAAGAGAGATGGGTAGAAAATTTGGAACTCAAAATCTTGTGAAAATGAATGTTGAAAACTAAAAATAAATTTTAAAAATTGGGGAAAAAAAGAAAATTGAAAACAAATAAATCTGAAAAAAAGAGCCAAGTACATCAAAATTAGTCATCATGTAATGTGTACAACGTTATCCTAGTTCTGCTTCACTTCTCCCTTGCCCTAAGCACAGTACAGAGCACATGATAAATGATTCACAAATCCTTGCTGTCTTCCAATTTCAAGACAGTAACTGCTGTGTTAAAGCCCATATTTAGGGGGTTAAACCAGGAGTTGTAAGAGCCAGGACAGTTGTTTAGTTATATATATATATTTAGGGATAGCAGTAGAGTTCAGCAACTGAAATAAAGGAGACAGCAGACAGCAAACATGACACAAAGAGACTTGAGTTTTATAGGAAATTTAACTTAACCTCTGCCGGTGGAATAGAGTAAAATGATATTAGGTAGAAGGTAGGACATAATTATACCTTTCCTAACTAGCAGTAGATGGGAATCTCTCTTTGTTTTTTCTTTTTTATTCTTTACATATCTCTGTCTGGAAGGTCCATTGTTGTGACCTTGGGCTCTGATAGTGAGATTTCACTTTATCTTTCCCAAGTTTCTGAACTACCACAGTTTCTGACCATCTCTATTCTATTCCTTCTGCTATATAACCTGCCTTCATAGTTGTAATTCTAGATATGATAATTATAATCAGATTAAAATGTCTACTTCTGATAAGGGTACATTAATGACTACAATCACCATTCTCTCTGATTTCCCTATCCAAGATGCTTACTATCACTCTCCAATATATATTATTTTCCCCTATTAGATTGTCAGGTAGCTGAGGGTAGCCATTGATTTAAATGCATTTTTAGGACCTAGTGCAGTCTGTTATAAAGTAACTGTCAGGGCAAATATTAGACTTAGAGTGAGGAAAGAGATTTCAGTTAGTATGCCACACAGTGCATTCCCTGAGTGATATAGGAATGTCCAATGCCTCTGGTTACTAGTTTTCTGGAAGGATTTGTGGTGCATACATTGCATTGTAGTGAGGCCTGACCCCTATGTGGAAGAGCTTGATTGACCAGGAAGGGTGAGGAGGTTGCATATTAATACATTCCTGTGGCTGCTCATAGAGTAGAGTGAAAATCCATCTGAACCACCTCCAATTCTCTTAGGTAGTCTTTAACTGTGAGAACTATTTATTATGTATGAGATAAGCCCAGGAAAATATGTGAATTTCACATAAAATAATATTTTCTGGGGGTACAAATGGACCACAACGCAGAATCACAGAACTGGAAGCAACTCCAATGACCTTGTAGTCAAACTCATTATGTAAAAGTAACTACTATTACAAAATATCAATCCATTGAGCATTTATTCTCTCAAACTCAGCACATGTAGACCAGAAATCATTATCATCCAGCAATCCCTTTCCCCTTCTGAACTTCTCTAACACTATTATTTGTACCACCATCACCTTAGTCACCCAAGCCTGCAATGTCATTGTCATCCTTGACTCTATGCTCACTAACTCTATGTACCTACGCCATTGCCAAAATGATTCTGCTTTATCCAGTATGTCTTGTATTCATATGCTTTAATGTACTCCGGCAATCATAAACCTACTTTTGGCTTTCATCATCACTCACCTGGATTATAGCAATGGTTTTCTATCTCCTCTCCTTGTCTCTGGTATTTCCCCATTTCAATTCACAGAGTGGCCAAAATGGAGGTCCAACTCTGTTACCACCACCTCCAATACCACAAGTTCCAGTGTCTTCCTTTTACTTCCATGATCAAAAGAAACATTTTTTGTTTCATATTTAAGGCCGTTTCTAGACTACCCCTTCTTATCTTTTTCATTCTCCACCTCCCCTCCACCACTTCCATCTACTTATTTCCCTGACGCATTTTAAGAGTCACTTCAAAGTCCACCTTCTTTAAGTTGTCTATAGTCATTTTAAAAAATGCTCTGAATCATTTGATTAGATAAATGCAAATTAAAACAAATATGAAGTACCACATCACATCGATATGATTGGTTAACATGACAAAATAGGAAAATAATAAATGTTGAAAATGTGGGAAAATTGGAACATTGATGGTGGAGTTGGGAATTGATGCAACCATACTGGAGGGCAATTTGTAACTATGACCAAGGAGTGAAAATCTATGCATACCCTTTGATCTAGCAATATTACTACTAGGGTTACATCCCAAAGAGATCATTAAGAAAAGAAAATGACCCACATGTACATAAATATTTATAGCAACTTTTTTTTTATGATAGCCAAGAAATTGAAATTGAGGGGATGCCTATCATTCCATAAAAATTGCTGAGCAGGTGGATTGCAGAAAAACCTGGAAAGATTTACAGGAATTGATGTTGAATGAAGTGATCAGAACCAGAACATTGTACACAGTAACACCAGCATTGTGTGACAACTGACCTTGTTAGCCTTAGCTCTTCCCAACAATGCAATGATCTTAGTCAGTTATAAAAGATTCATAATGGAAAATGCCATCCACATCCAGAGAAAGAACAATGGAGTCTGAATATAGATTAAGCATATTATTTTCTCCATTTTTTCTTTAGCGTGGTTTTTCCCTTTTGTTTTGATTCTTTTTTCACAATACAACTGATGGGGAAATATATTTAATATGGTTGAAAATAGCCTATATTAGATTACATGCCATTTTGAAGAGGGGAAAAAGAGGAGGGAGTGGAGGGAGGGGGAAATTTGGAATTCAGTATTTTATAAAAGGCAATGTGGACAACTAATCTTGAATAAATAAATAAGCAAACAGGCAGGCAGACAGACAGACAGACAGATAGATAAACAGATAAATAAATAAAGAAATGAACGAACAAATGAATGAATGAACAAACAAATAAATGAAAAAAGAATGAATGAATGAACAAATAAATAATCAATAAGTAAATGAATGAATGAATGAATAATAAATAAATAACTGAACAGATAAATAAACAAATTTATTCTTTTTAAAGAGCCCACATTCTACAAGAAGCCCTTGCTTTTTCCTCTACATAAAAGTGACTTCTCTTTTCCTATTATCTTCATTTACTCTGTGCTTAGGCATGTGTGTGTGTGTGTGTGTGTGTGTGTGTGTGTGTGTGTGTATTTTATATATACCTAGCTATTTACATAATTTCCCCTTTAGAATTTTATCTTGAGAAGAGGGATTGTGCTTTTACTATTCTTTATGATCCCATCTCTCCTTTCTTACTATAGTTCCTGGCTTATATTTGGTGCTTAACAAAGTATGGCTTTATATTAGGCATTATCCTAGATACTGAATACTTCAAAGGTGCTCATCTAAACAAAATGTAGTTATATACCCTTTACTTTTATTCACGAAAGGAAGGATAAGGCAACGTTTTCTGAGGAAGTTTAATCTACTTTTGAAAACCCATAATTTTTAGGAAAGTTACCCTGACATCAAACCTGAATTTGCTTCTTTATGTATTCTATTCATTTTTCTTAAGTCTGCCCTTTGGGGCCAAGCATCACAAATCTATCACACAACAGTCCTTCCAAAACACCATTCACTTGTCATCCTTTAATATCTGAAAATTAGATAATAATTCCATCTATATATTTATTCAAGACATTTATAAATATGTTAGCTAGCGTGGAACAAATATGTAATGGGTATTCCTTTCCAAACTGACATTGAAATCAGCCACATCTCTTGTTATACTTTTCTTAGATTTGGTTCTTTCATTCATTTATTTGTGTCTTGACATTCTCTCCCCCTACTTTCAGTGTGATTTATGAGGTCATCTAACTTCCTTTTATTTCAAGTTCATTTTGTTTATTTCTCATACTTTGTTTGTTTATGTGTAGCCTTTTAAGTGTAAAAAGTATTTTCTCACTATCCTCCTGTATAGTATTTTCTCCTGACAATGACTAGACACCTTCTCTACTCTTATTCTTCAATCTAAGTCATTCCTAGCATTTCTCAAATGCCCAGGTAACAAGTATTCTTTGCCTTTTTCCTTCTCTCATCTTTTTTGGTAACATCTGTTGAAAATCTTCTTCATCAAATGCAACAAATCCCTTGTGTATTCTTAATGGTTCTCTTGAGATTCACTCTACTGTTCCTTGGGAGCTCACTGCTGAGATCATAAGCCATGCTCCACAGAACCAAGTTCTCTTCTTTCACTCCATCTACTTAGCCATCTGCTCACTTTTCATCCTCTCCTTTCTTCTTCCAAAATCATGACCTTCCAGTGGAAAAAAATGATGAAAACACCACCTGTTTCTGAAGTTCTTTACTTCCTACTCCAAGTAATCAAAATCACTTAGAGAAACATTCTGTGTTTCTTTTGATTGTGACATATACATGAATTCCTACATGAATCAGTGGATAAGGGAAGGGTTAATATGTTTACATCTTTAGGGTATCTCTCTTTTGCATTGTCCTTAAAACCATCAAACTTCCAAATTATGAGTGAGAGGTCTAAATAACCTAAGAAGACCCTGGTCACCATGATGTTTTTCTACTTTGTCAGTCCATTACTAGGCACCATTGTATCTAATGACACCTGTGGACCGTGCTTAATATACTGTGGAGCATTGGATGCTATTTATGGAATTCACATTCTCTGAAAACATTCTTAGACCTGTTGTTAAGATTAGTGGTAACAAGTTTCTTCTCTTTGGTGTCATATTCTTTGATTTTACATTTTATGCTTCCAGTTTACTTATGCATTCTCTAAATCATTTTTCCCCTCTCTTTTAAGATTTCTTCTTGAGTTTTATGCAGGCCATTCACTACAGGGTCTTTATACTGTTAAGTCATTTTGTACAGGAAGGAATTTTTTTAAAAAGTAAGCAAAAAGAATTGCCAGCACTATGAGAAAGTGTGCGTTACTCATGTCTCTGGTTACCATCTCTATAATTTCCCAAACCTAAATACCCCCTTCTGGCTACCAATGCTCTGTTTTGAGGTAGTTTTAACAAATTGCAATTTTAGATCCTTGAAGGTAAGGAATCATCACATTATTATTTGTATCACCATGGCTCAGCATAGTTCCTTGGCACATTGCAAGAACTTAATCATTTATTTTATTTTTTATGGAGAGGCAGGATGTTGGAACGAATAGTAATCCTGGGTTAAATTCCTGGAGTATTATCTGGGTGACTCTGGACAATACATTTCATTTCTGTGAATCTCAGTTAATTCTTCTGTAAATTGAGGGATAGAATTTATGAACACCAAGGTCCTTTCCAAATCTAAATCTATGATCTCATGATCTTTCAATCATAAAGCATAAATGAAGGACTGGAAAGTACCTTGGAGAGCATTCATTTAAAATATTCCATTGTTCTGTTAGTATTTTCTTCTTCCCTATGAGTCAGTCTTATTTTTTCCTTCTGAAATTGGATTCAAAGTTTCCAGGGATAGAAATAATTCTTTTCTGTACTTTTTATATTTCTCACATTGCCAGATAATGTAACAATATTAAAAGGGGAAAACAAGAGAAATAGACTAGCTGTTGATTGTGTCAATGGCATTGACAATTACCTCAGTTACACTGTTTATGTCACTGAATGTACGAAAAATATGAGACAGCGAGAGAGAGAGAGAGAGAGAGAGAGAGAGAGAGAGAGAGAGAGAGAGAGAGACAGACAGACAGACAGACAGACAGACAGAGACAGAGACAGAGACAGAGACAGAGAGCGAGCAGACTGTTCAGAGGGTGGTGAGAACATTATCCAGAGGTGGAACAGGGATGAAGTACAGACCATTCCCAACTCTACAGGTTTCTATCTCATCTTTATTTCTATTCATGGATATAAAGGCCTCTCCCTTCGTGAAAACCCAGAGTCTTAGAGAAGTCAAGGGGAAAGGTGTCTTTCTGTTTCATGAAGCATTCAAAAAAAAAGAATAAAGAAAGAAAATAATTTCAGTAAATCCCCCTAACTCAAAGAAAGGTCTGAGGTCTGTTGGTTACCTTCAACCTGATTTGGCACATCTGTTGAGATGCTTTGCCAGGATGTGCCTCCTGCACATGCTACAGCTTTTTAGAGCCAAAGAGGAGAGCTGAGTGGCAGGTGGATACCAAATGTGAATGAGAAGCCCTGAAAAGTCCTTGACAAACCCTTTTCTAGAGGTGTTAAGCCTCCCCATACACTGCATATACTCCAAATATGAGTATGATTGGAAGCTCCCAGTAGAGATGACACAGATTTTTTGTAACAAGTCTTTGCCTTTTTAAGTTATTAACTACATTAAGAGTTTGTTTTAAAGTGGATGCTTACTTAGCCCAGACTAAAATTGTCAGAATCACAGTGAAGGAATTTGGAACGAAACAATTCCTGTCCTCAGCATACTTGACCAATGGTCTGCTTTCACTTGAATTCTTCCAAGTGATAGATGTCCCACTGTGTCTTAAAGAAGTACATTATCTGCTTAGGAAAATATAATTATCAGCAGGGGATTTATTTTTGCCACTTCTAACTTTATTTCTTTCCAACATCCACTCATTACTTCTACTTCTGATCTTTGAACAAATTCTCACAAGTCAGATCCCTCTTCCACGAGGCAATCATTCAAAACATTTTTTTCTCCTTTCATCGAGTTGAATATACTATATGCTTCAAAAGATCTTGATATTTATGACCTTAAATGCCTTCCTCATCTTGGCTGCCCTTCTGTGGATAGCCTCCAGATTGTCAATAACCTTCCCAATATGTTGTGCTCAGAAATGAAAGTCCTGATGTAGTCAAATTTAAACAGACAATAATCGAGAAATGACATCCAAAAAGATTAAAAGCATTGGAAAGTTGGTGCCCTACCTAGAATTTTCTGAAAATAACTTATTTCAATGAATTCTATGTAAATAGTAAGTTCTTATTAAATACTTATTAAGTAGAATTAAATATGTCTATTTACACTCCCTGGTTCATGTAAACGTTTGGCCAGATCCTCAAGGTTTGGAATAAAGTGGCAAAAAATGTATAGTCACCATCAATTGCATTTGAGAATCCAAGTTCTATAATTGATATTGAATTTCCGAGTTGGGGAATGATGATGTGCACCACTGTCCCCATCACAGAGTCATATGTAGAACCATTTATAAAGATAAGCAAACAAAAAAGGAATAATACAAAGATGTTTATCACAGATTCTCAGATTTGCAAGGAATTTCAAGGACTTTGAAGCCCAAAATATATTTGAATTTTATATTGCAAATGTATTATAATGTATTATATTATATCATATTATATCACACTACATCACATTATATCACATTATATTGTATTATATTATATTGCTATATTATATTATACTATATTATACCATATTATACTGAATTATATTATATCACATTATATTAAATTATATTGCATTATATTACACTGCATTATATTGCATCATATTTTATTTTATATTTACATATATATTTATATTTTATATTGGATATAGCTGAAAGAGTGTTGGAACAGAAGATCAAGAATGAACTGGACTAAAATATCCCCTCTAATGTTTAATATTTATCTGATCATGTGAGAGAAAACTTTGATTCTCAACTTCCTTCTTTGTCATAATACATTGGACCATATTGTTGCCATGCTAATGCCACCATTACACATCTTCCACTTCTTATTATTAAGTGTTTTAACTCTCATCCTCAGGCTCTTCTCTCCCGCTTGGTAAAAAGTTTACCATGTCTAGCTAGTGCCAGACTTACCATATTGTAATTTAGTCATTTTCCTGCCTTGTTACAACACATTTACTCTCCCTTGACCTTACATCTCTTACTATTGGAATAGTAATCACAGCAGCATTACTATTCCAAGAAAAATATTTGTCAATTTATGACTCTAAGACCCCACTCAAAAACTCTGTGTCTTCTTAGAGCAAAATACCTCTCCGTGGCTACTACTCTTCTAGATATATTTCTTTCCCTTATTAGAATGGAAAATCTTTTCTGCGTTTATATCTAAAGCACTTTAGCACAGTACCTGGCACACAGGAAGCATTTAAACATTAATTTATTACTATAGTGCATTTAATACTATATATGAAAAAGATGGCTATACAACTCTTTGTAAACCTCCAAGTACAGCACAATTGTCAGTTTGTATGTATATGTCTGGAAATTAAATAAATTCTTAATGTGACATAATTACCAGGTGTTCATAACCTGTGCAGTTGAGGGAGTTATAAAAGTTTTGAAAATGTTGAAAAAGAGGGAGGATAGGAGACCAATCAAATTTCTGAGATTCTTAATTTGGAAGAAAATGAAGTAGGGCTATGGAGGGGGAAAAGTGTATACTGCATTTCTTTTGTCCCTGATGATGGCACCTGCCTCTCTAATAAGCTAGTATTACTGCAGCCCAAATGCAGAAGCACTGAGAAGTCTGGTTTCTTTCCTGACACCCAGAGGTTGGTCCTTTTTACTCAGACTTGTCCTTGAAGGTTAGAGGAAGAAACAGATCCAGGCAATATGGATTCATGGTATAGTATTTTATGGTCAGTTTCACTAAAGTCTTAGTAACTTTTCCTTTTAAGGTAACTTGGTGTTGGCATTCCCTTAGGTGGGCCTGGGGGAATTTTGCTGAGACATGATAATCAATATCTTGGTACAGAGAACAATGAAGAATTATGAAGTGATAGTCTTGAGCTACAAGACCAGTGACAGTTACATACTTAACATCATTTTCTGAGACAGTCCTGGAAGTCAGAGGTCCTAGAGCTCAGAGAATCACATTTTCATGTATTTGACCTCGAAAGAACCTTACTTCACCCTGTCCAAAGATGAGTTGTAAAAATGAAAAAAATAATGAGGTCCAGGGAGTAGAAGTGAATTGCCTACTGTTATGTTGGTAATAAGTAATAGTGTCAAAAGAGTGGCCTGGCAGTTACAGTGTTGAAATAAACTCCCCAAAGACCTGAATTTGAATCTTGATGCAGATACTGACAGCGTAACCCTTGGCAAGTCATTTAACTTCACGTTCCTCACCTAGAAAAAAGGAATAATAATACCACCTATTTCACATGGCTGTGGTGAAAAGCAACAACAAAACAAGAACGTAAAAACACAATGCTTTATGTAAGTGCTTTGGTTAGGCTTGGTGGTGCAGGCTTGTAATCCTTGAAGTTGGGAGAGTTGGAGGGGTTGGTGGGTCATCCGAGTTTGGGAGTTCTGAGCACTAGATTGGGTGACTCTACTCAGTTTAGTACTACTGTGATGAAACCCTGCATTGAAGGGCCACCTGGCTGCCTAAGGAAAGGCAAATCAGACCAAGTGGGCAATACAGAAGACTAAAATATCATCCCAAATAGTATTGGGATGGGGCTGATGAGTAGTCACTGCACGTCTAGCTTGGGCAAGTTAGAAAAGCATAGTTTCAAAAAAAAGTAAAATTATGTAGTAGTAGTAGAAGCTGTAGTAGTAGTAGTAGCTGTAGTAGTAGTAGTAGCAGTAAAAGTAGTAGTAGTAGTAGCAGTAGCAATAAAAGTAGTAGTAGTAGTAATAGAAGTGTTAGTGTTGGTATTGATGGTAGTAGTAGAAAGAGGAGGAGGAGGAGAAAGAGAAATGATAGTAATAATAATATTACTAGAACTACTAGCAGCAGCAGGAGAAGGGGAAGAACAAAACAACAAAATAAGAGAGTAAAATTTGAACCCAGACTTTCTCATTCCAAACCCAAGGATCCACTGTACCAAGGTAACACAGATTAAGTAGACCCTGATGCATACCATAAACATATTTCATCAAGAAAATAGGTGTCATCAATAAAGCTGCCTACCCACCTAGACTCTTACAAGGAAGTGTGAACGATGGTGACATATGGTTCATACTATTTTTGCTGTTTTTTGTTTTCCCAAAAGATGATCCCTTATATTTCTACCATTTGCTTTGAGTAAATAATCCATTTTGTCTTTGTCTCTTTCTCTGGAAAATTTCTTTGTTCAGCAGAGAAGGCACCCAAGCACAACTTATCACATTCATGAATTCACATTGACAAACATTCCAGCAGAGCCCCATTATTAATATACAGCCTTTTCCATCAAGAGAAAGCATCACCTGAATTTCTGAAATAAAAAGCTCACTTATAAAATTTCCTTATCGGGGGTAATCAGATCTATAACTGAGTTAGAGCTTAAGGCAAATGCAGCAAAACAAACCACCCAAATCTCTTGTAGTCCTTTTTGACAAAGCCTTCTTAAACTCAGAGCAAAATTCATTAAAATAAATCCCCACCTCTCAGTAGGCTGTTTTTAGGCACGGTGGAAGTGGGAGCCTCTGATAGGCTGTTGTCAGGTAATTGCACAGATTTTCATGACCCAAATGCCATAACGAAAAAGAGAGTTGAAATTTTTGTACTACAAAGTTTTACAATTTCCTTGATACAGAGCATCACTTACTATTATACTTATCACTTCACAGATGAGGAAAGTTAAGCTTAATAAAGGTAAATGGCTAGCCTAGGATTTAAAACCAGGTCCTCATGACTTTTCCATCACTCCTTCAAAACAACAACATGCTTTAAATATGCAACCCTTCGTCTGTCCATGATAGTCCAAAATGTGTATTATTTATGAAACATAAGAAAACAAACAGAAGACTTGGTCATATCTCATAAAGAAGGTCTAGTATAGTAGGGACATTGATTTACAGAGTTGGAAGCAAATTTTAAGATCTTCCATTTTAATTATCTCTTTTTACAGATGAGGAAACTGAAACTCACAGAAGAAAATTATTTGCCCAAAGTCACAAAGTTTGTAAATTGTCTAGGGTATGAATCAAAGGTAGGTCTCCCTGAATTCAAGGCTACGATATACTATTTCTCGATCTTACCTCTTACATGATCTTTCTAAATCTGAATGATTCAATGATATTTAGTCTTGAGGTCACATGGCTAAGTCAAAAAATGGCATTACCAGTTTTGGTGGATCTAACCTAGAATTTGTTCTCTGATAGAGGATTGATGGAAAGCCACTGTTATATGAATCTAAGTGGGTCAGGATTGGAATCTTCAGATCATGAATTTAACATAGAGATTTAGAGATCATCTGGTTCATTTTTCACCCTTCACAAGTAAGGAAAGTGAGGTTATTTAAGAGCTAACTATAGTTCTTAATTGGTAGATTTTGAACCTGAAAGAACCCTAGAGATCTAGTCCAACTTACTTTTACAAGTGAGAAAAGATGTAGTAATAGTTAATTCCTCAAAATCTCAAGGGTAGTAATTAGGAGATTTGGGAATCAAATCCAGGTCCTAAGACTTTCAATCTGACAGTCTTTTCATTATACAAAGTTGTCTTGCAGAAACATCTATTTTCCTTAATAATCCATTAAGGAACTATACACCATGAATCTGTCTAAACTCACCCTGATTTCATTCAATCTGGAGCCTCAGCCACCTTTCAGGGTAATGAAGACAATCTATCATATGAGATTAGGCAGTTGCATTTTGCAACAGAAAAGTGCTGTGAACACCGATGCTTTGAAAGATTAGCCATTTGATAAAAGTGGGTAACCCCTCCAACCAACATAGATCAGCAACCTTTGGTCCCTTGCAATAGCTAAAAAAACATCAACCCTTGGTGAATGACTTTTCTGTGATGAGTCTCTGTGCATTTAGCTATGCTGGCTGAGGGTAGACAGGTAATCAGAAATGAGAATTGTTATCCAAGAGTTCTCTTTTGTGGTGCAGAATGAGCCTGACACTCTTGTATACAGGGGTATAGTTCTGGAGAAGACAGGTTTACTAGAGTTTCAGAATCAGTCTTCAGAAAAGACTTTTAGCTTATGAAAATATTTCATAAATTTGTTATCGCTAACATTTATTGTTTTGTCTGAATTACTTGGAATGTTAGTGGGTCATGGGAGATAAAGACAAAGTTCTTGAGGTAGAAAGATCTAGGTTCACATCTTGTCTCTTACAAATATTGGTGATGGGACTATAGGTAACTCAACCTCTCTGTGCCTTCCAAAGCAAGCCTCTAAGAGTATAAATCTCAAACTACTGCCAAAATTGTATTGAGAGAGGGAGCTTTCTTTCTGAGAATGAAATTACAGGTCTAAGCCCCAGCATGAACAATTATTATTTTCTCTCTCTCTCTCTTTCCATATATACACACACATGCACACATGTTTGGGGTGCAGGATGTGTTCAGGGAGGACCAGTACCTTTGGTGTGATGGCTGCTGAGCCCTTTTCAGGGCTCTTTCCACCTTTGGTGTCCACCTGTTCCCCCTAGCTCTCACCTGTGGCTCCAAGAGTAGTATGCACAGAGGCCACACCCCAGTAAACTGTTTCTGCAGATGGGTCAAACAAGGTTGAGGGTAACCAAGAGTTCTCAAACCCATTGGTGAGTTAGAGGGATGTCTACCCCAAGCGTATGAAGATTTCATCTGGTGGAATGGAAGGATGAGAATAATTTGCTCCAACAGACATGAAGGCAGATGAAGCAGGCCATGTGGAGCGCTTAGAGCTTGGTTAGACACTGATGATGCCAAAGTCATTCACTGCATCCTGAGCCATCACCAGCCTTCTTGACTCTGTCCTGCCACTGGACTATGATGACTCAGGAGGAGAAAGTGAGGCTGACTATTTCATGTATTTCTGCCACACTTAAATCCAACTTAAACATGAATCAAAAAACATCACCCATACCATTTCACTATTACACCTCAAAGTCACAGGCAAGTGATGAAGTAGCTGATGCGGATACACTGGGAGATTTAATCACAACCCTGCACACAGGCAGCCCAGGCTATAGGGTCATTTCTCACTGGAAGCAGCAGTGGGACTCGGCAGCCCCCTGAGTGTCTGAACAGCCTTTTATGGATCACACTGCTCACCTCCTGGTGTAAGGAAGGGGGTTAGAAAAGGTTTTGTAAACATTGCCTGCTTACCCAACCCTGGCCTGATTACTGCAGCAGGCAGGGAATCCCACTATGCCATCGAAACAGAAAAAAATGTACAAAAACGTCTGCAAAGATAATTCCACTTACCATAGGCACATGGAACATGTGCGCACTAATAGACAACACAAAATCCAGTAGACCTGAAAGAAGAACTGCTCTTATTGCAAGAGAACTCAACAGGTATCACATCCAAATAGCACCCCTGAATGAAACAAGGTTGGCAAATGAAGGCCAGCTCACTGAAGTTGGAGCTAGATACACCTTTTTCTGGAGTGGGCACAGTGAAGGGGAGCTCCATGAAGCTGACGTGGGTTTTGCAATTGAAACTAATCTAATCAACAAGCTGGTATGTGTGCCAAAAGGAGTGAATGATGGGCTCATGACAATGTGATTGCCACTCACAGGAAAATGCCATGCCACCATCATCAGTGCCAATGCTCCCATCATGACAAACCCTGATAAAGTCAAAGAAAAATTTTATGAAGACCTAGAGAACCTTATCGTCAGTGTGCCAAAAGAATAACTTTAATGCTAGAGTAGGTTGAGACTTCCAGACTTGGCAGGGAGTCCTAGGGAGAAATGGAGTTGGAAACAGCAACAGCAATGGTCATTTACTGCTGAAGATTTGTGTTTCACATGACCTTCTCATCACCAACACTGTCTTCCGCTCACCTAAATGCAATAAAACTTCTTGGATGCACCCTCACAGCAAAGACTGGCATGTAATAGATTATGTGAGTTTTAGGAGAAGAGACAGACAAGACATGAGAGTGACAAAGGCAAAGTGTGATGCAGAGTGCTGGACTAATCATAGACATTCTTTCCAAGGTAAATATTCGCATTCATCAAAAGCACTGCCCCCAAGGCAAAATGGCTACCAGAAAAATTAATGTCAACAAATCAGAACCCTTCTCTGAGTGTGAAAAGTTTGCTGGTGACTGGGAGGAAAAGTTGAGCCAGCGTATAGTTGGCAACAGTGGAGCAGAAAAGGAGTGGGCAGCTCTCAGAGATTAGGTGTACAGCACTACATTTGCTCATCTGGAGTCAGATGAAAATGATGGGGAAATTCAGAAGCTGGTAAATGAAAAACGTGAACTCTACAGTTCAGCAGGATAGTTCATCCACCTCTAAGAATACAGCATTTAATCCCATCAAAAAGAAAGCACAAGGAAAGCTCAGAGAGATGCAGGATTCCTGGTTCAGTAAGAAGGCAGATGAAATTCAGTTTTAGGCTGATAGTAAAAATCCAAAGTGCTTTTATGATTTCCTGAAAGTTATTTGTGGACTAAAAACTTATGGTGCATCATAGCTACTCAGTACTGATGGAGCCAGATTGATTAGTGATAAGGACATGATCCTAGAGAGATGGGCTGAACACTTCCATAATGTTCTCAACAGACCTTCAATCAATGCTGAGGCCATTGACCTTTTACCTCAAGTTGAAGTCAATCACTTCTTAGCTGAACTTCCAACTGAAGAAGAGGTTTTGAGGGCCATTAGGCTCCTTTCTTGTGGCAAAGCAATTGGTGCTGATTCTATTCCAACTGAGATTTACAAGGTAGGGGGACCATTTCTCATACAAAAGCTGACTGAAATTTTCCAGGTTATATGGCAAGAGGAGGTTATCCCCCAAGAATTCAAGGATGCCTCCATTGTCCATTTCTATAATGGTAAATGGAACAGACTGTTCTGCAACAATCACAGAGGGATCTCTCTCTTAGTCATTTCTTGGAAAATTCTTTCTAGAGTCCTCCTTAACAGGCTGATACTTCACCTGGAAGATGGGACTATACCTGAGAGCCAGGGTAGCTTCAGAAAGGGCCAAGGAGCAGTCAGTATCGTGTTTGCTTCCCAACAACTCCAGGAAAAATGCCAAGAGCAGAACAGAGGTCTGTACACACCGTTTGTGAATCTGACCAAGGCCTTTGACACTGTTAGTCATGAAGGCTTATGGAAAATTATGTCAAAATTTGGTTGCCCAGAGAAGTTCATCAATACTGTATGCCAATTTCATGATGACCTGTTTGTCTGGGTTTCGGATAGTAGACAAAGCTCTCGTGCCTTCCCAGTCACCAGTGGAGTAAAACAGGGCTGTGTGCTTGCTCCCATGCTTTTTAGCATGATGTTTTCAGTCATGTTGACAAAGCTCCAATGAGAGTGAACACGGCATCAAGGTCAACTACCATACTGATGCTAAATTCTTCAATTTGAAAAGGTTACAAGCCAAGACCAAAGGGGAGGGAGTGTTGGTGCATGATTTTCAGTTTGCCGATGATTGTGCACTCAGTGCAGCCTCTGAAGTTGAGATGCAACAAAGTATGGATCAATTCTCTGCTGCCTGTCCTAATTTTAGCCTAATAATTAACACAAAAAAACACAGGTGCTCCTTCACCCACCACCACACCATCCATATGTGGAACCATTGGTTACAATAAATGGAGAAGTTTTGAACGCTGTGGATAAGTTCACTTACCTTGGTAGTGTACTTTCCAGGGATGTACACACTGACAATGAGGTTGATGCATGCATTGCCAAAGCTAGCTAGGTGTTTGGGAGGCTCCGAAGAAACGTTTGGGAGAGAAGAGGTATTAGACTGACTACCAAACTGAAGTTCTACATAAATACATACACATATTCTTATGTATGGATGTATGTGTATATATGTATGTGTGTACATACACATATGTGTATATGTGTGTGCACACACATGTACATACATACAGATATATGTGGATGCCTAAAACCATTACATACATGCAGCCATTGTGCTGACCTCATTGTTATATGCTTGTGAAACAGGAACAGTCTACCAGCGCCATGCAAGGAAACTGAATTGTTTCCACTTGAACTGTCTTAGGAAGATTCTGAAGATCACCTGGCATGATAAGATGCCAGACACTGAAGTCCTTGCTCGAGCTGAACTGCCAAGTATTCAAACTGTGCTTCAGAGAGCACAACTCTGATGGATTGACCACGTTGTTCAAATACAAAATGCCAGCTTGCCAAAAAGACTATTTTATGGAGAACTTGCATGGGGCAAGCGATCACATGGTGGCCAGAAGAAACGATACAAGGACACTCTCAAGGTCTGTCTCAAGAACTTTGCATTTGACTGTGCAACATGGGAGACACTGGCACAGTACTGCTCAGCGTGGTGTGCCCACACAAGAAAAGTTGCTGTGCTCTTTCAGCAAAGCATAATTGAGACAGCACAAAATAAATGCAGGATGAGCAAATTTGGGATATCCACTCTGTATATTCAAATGGACTATCTGTGCCCAAATGTGGTAGAGCATTCTGAGTTCAAATTTATTTGATCAATCACAGTCGGACACACTGAAATTTCACTTTGCAATGGTGATGTGCTTTTGATCCTCTTCAAAGATGGAGGACAACGACCACATGCATGTTTGTACACACATACATGTATGTAAAACACATGTGTGTATATATGCGTATACATATATAGCCATTGGCATCATATACTATAAAGTAATAAAATATATAATCTGGAATATAATGCAATATAATAAAACAACATAAAGTGGCCTAGTATTATATTGCATTATACCAAAATATAATTTTAGTGTATATCAAATATAAAGCCATCTGTCACTGTGTATGTGAGTGTGTATGAATGTACGTATGTGTTACACACACATACATATACACATACACACATATACTTGTGTGTGGATGCATGTGTATATATGTATGTGTGTATATACATGTATGTAAATTTATATGTATACATACAGATATATGTGGATGCATAAAACCATTACATGCATGCAAATATATGTGTGCCTCATGTATATACATATTGACACATAAAATATACACATATGTGTATATGTGTAGATTAATATGTGCATACTTATATGATATAATGGTTTTAAGCATCCATATATGAATACAAGTAGGTATGTAAACATGTACATTTATATGTGTACCTATGAACACATGCATGTGTGATGATTTGTATACATGTATGCATACATGTGCATGTATGTGTATGTGCATATCTCCACAATGTTTGTAACTATTCCATTTGAAGATGAAGATAATGACATATTTTATTTGTAAAGTCAAAGTTGTTTTTGAGTTATGAAAATTTAAGGAAACACTAAGACTTTGAGAATGCTTTGTATTTGTTTATTATGTATCTATGTACATGATACTTTCTGCCCAAAGTTCTTGAGAGAGACCTTGACAGTATCTTTGTATCATTTTTTTCTGGACACCATGTGATCGCCTTCCCCATTCAAGTTCCCCATAAAATAGCCTTTTTGGCGGGTGTGCATTTTGTTCGAACAACATGGCCAGCCCATTGGAGTTGCGCTCTATGGAGCATAGTTTGAATGCTTGGCAGTTTAAATCGAGCAAGGACTTCAGTGTCTGGTACCTTATCCTGCCAGGTGATCCTCAGAATCTTCCTAAGGCAATTCAAGTGGAAGCGATTCAGGTTCCTGGCATGGCATTGGTAGACTGTACATGTTTCACAAGCATATAACAAAGAGGTTAGCACAATGGCTCTGTAGACCTTCAGTTTGGTAGTCTAATACCTCTTCTCTCCCAAATTTTTCTTCAGAACCTCCCAAACACTGAGCTAGCTCTGGTTCTGTGTGAATCAACCTCATTGTCAATGTGTACATCCCTGGAAAATACACTACCAAGGTGAGTGAAACAATACAAGGACACTCTGAAGGTCTCTCTCAAGAACTTTGGATTTGACTGTGCAATGTGGGAGACCCTGGCACAGGACCGTTCAGCATGGCATGCCCACACAAGAAAATCTGTGCCCAACCTGTGGTAGAGCATTCCAAGCTTGTATTGGTCTGATCAGCCACAGTCAGACACACTGAAATTTCACTTTACAATAATGATGTCATTTTGGTCCTCTTTGAAGATGAAGGGCAACCACCAACCAACTTTCTCCCCTTCCTCATAGGAATGCAAACTTCTTGAGTTCAGGGCAATTTTTTTTAACTTGTTCCCTCAATCAGAGTATAGTGCATCACAGAGGTGTGTGCTTTATAAATGTTGATAAATGAATGGAGATCTCAGATTCATGATCTTTTTAAAAATCTTCCTAGATGGAAAAAGCTCAATATTTTACTTTGTCCTTGTCTATTTGATCATTTCATAGTTCTCCTGTCTTCTATGACAATCATGACAGAAACTAAAATGCCAAAGAAGCAAAAAGAAAGAAACATTTTTGTGTTTCTAGGCTGTTGTTGAGGAAATACTTCCTTGTATTTCCATTCAATCTAAAATACTTTCTGTTCAGATTTAATGATGTTTTCTTAGGTTACAATGCATTTTGTATTCTTCTCCATCTATCTAAAAAGTAGTTAGCTATCTTTCAAGTGGTAGCTTCATATTTCCCCTTTCAGAAACCTTTTTCTTGCCACCACCACTCCCATTGATCGTTTTCTGAACATCTGTAATGACACCATTAATAATTTTCCTAGCCAATACTTCTCTATAGTCCTTAAGTGCTACTCATTCCTCTTTTCAACAAGCATTTATGAATGGTCTGCTAAATAGCAAGCATTATACTAACCAAAATGTATATGAAGGACAAAAAACGAACTTATGGAGCTTTCCTCATATCAGTTTGTAAAGGGCTTTCTTTCCATGCAATAACTTCAGTGATATTCCCAACAACCCTGTGGGAATGATGGAGCAGTTATAATTCTGTTCCTTTGGCACAGGTGGCACTCCAGGTATAGAGCAGGAAAATGAGTTTCACATGTTCATACAGCATGGTTACACTCTGCTAACATATGACTGAATCTATATTATCTTATTTCCTATCCAAGCCTCTTTTCTCTGTATCATATTGTATCTTGCCTAAGTCCACCAATCACATAATGGGGTAAACTGAAATTAGACCCTAGGTCTTCTGATTTTACATCCAATCCTCCTTCCACTACCTGTAGTTACTTCCCACTATAATTACTGAGTGCTTTGCACTTATAATCTAAGCTGTTTGTCTTCATAGATTGTTATTGAGAGATATCATATCAGAATGCATCAAAAGGACAGTCTGGGTTCAAACCCTGACTCCAACATAAATGAACTATTTGAGTGTATTCAAGTTGCCTTACTTCTCAGTGCCCCCATATAGTTCTACAAGATGCTTAGTTACAGAGGAAATGGGGCAGCTAGGTGACCAAGTGGATGGAGTGCTATGCCTGGAGTCTGAAAGACTCATCTTTCTGAACTTAGATCAGGCCTCATACATTTGCTCTTGGTGTGACTCTTGACAAGTCATTCAACCCTGTTGGCCTCAATTTCCTCATCTGTAAAGTGAGCTGGAGAAGCAAATGGAAAAGAACTCCAGTATTTTTGCCAAGAAAACCACAAACAGGGTCAGGAAGGATCAGATATGAATGAAAAAAATAATCAAACAATAACACAGAGGAAATGGTGGTCTGCATAGATGAATGTAGTTCCTGCATTGGGAGGTCCCTACTCTGAGGGAAACAAAGGCCTGAGCTGAGACAAAAAAAGGAACATCAAAACCCAAGAAATCAATAAAAACATATATTTTACAAAAGGTAACAACTATGGGCAAATCAAGCAATCAGTCAACAAAGATATTAGTCATCCATTGTGTGGTGGACATTGGGGCTGCAAAGACAAAAATGAAGCAGCATCTATCCTCTAGGAGATGGCATTCTATAGAAAGAAATAATATTGACATTATTCACATTGTAGATAGATAGATAGATAGATAGATAGATAGATAGATAGATAGATAGATAGATAGAGATAAATGTGTGCATATGTATATATACATATATATGTGTGTGTGCGTATGTGTGTGGTGTATGTATGTGTGTGAGTATATACATACATACATACATACACAATCACATACACACAAAATACACCTACAAACAACAAGCAAACTCACTTAACCTCTCAGTTCCCCAAGGGATCTCTCTAATATTTTAATAATAGATATATTGCTGAATTGCTTCCCTAGTAAGAGTTTCATTCTCTGCACCCATGAAATGGGAGTAGACTTTAAAAATCACTTGATTTTTTGGAGAAAATCTTTCGCCCCCAGTGCAATCATAAGCACCTTGCCTACTTGGAGTCATTTCCATTTTTATTTCTCCCAACTACTTCTGGTATGGTGTTAGGAACACAGTAGGTTTCCAGCAAACAATTGTTTAATAGCTGCTAAAATAATTCAACAAGTAATTAAACAATTCAAGAGATTTTCTTCTCTTTGGTCTTGTGGCTTTGCCAATCTTGTTAGTAAAAAAAAATCATTAAGCAACGATTACATCCCAAACACTTTTCTAAATACCTGAGAAAAAAAGAAAGACAAAAACCCATTACCTGCTGTGAAGTAACTCAAACTCTACCATATAAAAGAACATGTAAATGTCTATGTTCATAGAAGATATATACAAGGTAAAGGGAAGGAATCTCAGAGGAGAGGCAGTAGCAGTTCTGAAGAGTGAGAAATGATACTTTCAAAAGGTAGAATTTAAGAAGTATTTTTAAACAAAGGCTGAGGTTAGGAGAGAAAACCTTCTGTCAGTGAAAAGGCACGAGGTTGGGAGTGAAACAGCAGTCAAGTTATTTTATCTGAATCAGAGAATTCATTGGGGAGAGTAGAGAGTAAGAAGGCTACAAAGGTAGGAAGCCAGGTGGTGAAGGTTTTTAAATACTAAGTAGAATGTTTTACATTTGATCTGGGAGGTAATAGAGAGGAACTTCAGTTTATCAACTATGAGGGTGGCATGGTCAGAAATAGAAAAATCTTTGGCAGCAAACTAAAATGTGGTCTGGAGTGGGTAGAGGATGGAGGCAGGGGAATTAACCAAAAAGATATTTCTATAATACTCATATGGGTGGATTAGGCCCTACACTATGGTGGGTGCTAGAGAGTACACTGAAATGATGAATAAAAAGGATGATATGAAGGAAAATAAATGATTGGCCAAAGATTAGATATGTCAACTGAGTGTGATTGAGTTGTTGGGAAGGAAGCCAAGGTTTTGATCCTGGGTGACTGGGAGGATGTTATATTCTAATTAGTGCTGGAAAATTTGGGAAGGGGAGAGATTTGGAGAAGAAACGTAATGAGTTCTTTTCTGGGCATTTGAAGTTTGATTCATAGATAGTTATAATGGGGAGGGTGTGGTCAGTGAGGGTCCAGTCTTTTAAACATGTTCAAATAGAGACTAGTTGTTGCCAGTCTACATGGAAAATCTTGGTTGATGGTTGGTAAAATTTAATAATGCAAAATTTTCTAATTAGCAACAGTCCTGGAAAAACAAATGACTTAGGAGTGATGGAACTCTTTTGCTGGTTTCAAAATGTACATCTGCAAAAACATTCTTTCAAATAATTTTGGAAATGTTAATCATTCCATGTTTTTTTTTTTTCTGAAAATAAGGACTGCAGTTTCTGTGTAGTTTCTGAATGAAAGCTGCTGCCTGAAGGTGATAGGGTTATGTTTCTGAGCCTACTAGATACTTGCATTTGACATAATTCCTTCAGAGGCAAAGAGGTAGGATTTTTTTAATGGGCTGGGCCCATAATTTGTCAGTACTTGTCAAAGTGATTCTCTGTAAATAGCCCTCAAATACATCCAAATCTCAACTCAACTCTGACTTCTTGCTGTGATGAATCTCTCCCAGGTATTACTTCAGAACGGTAAAGCCCTGACCCTTGTCAACTGAGGTTTCCAACAGCCAGAATATGAATCCATTTAATTAGCAATTTGCTGTAACCTTTATGGAATATGAAAGTATGAGTAGAATTTTTGAAGGCTATATTGAACTTCAACAAATGGGATGTCTGTTTGTTTATGTGGGTGTTTTTAGAATGAGCTGGAGGATTTGATTACAAGGCAGGAGAGAGAGAAATAAATTTGGAAAGAGGTTTGAGTTCCTGTGAGCCATTGATTCTGAACAATTTTTATTCATAGAAAAGCCCTCACCTTAATGTTCGATGTTCTTTAAAAACTTGGTGCAATCCACCTGTCGAGCTGCCTCTCTCTTTATTATGCTCCGTTCAGAATCATAAACCCATTTTCCCTCTTAAAATTCCAAGATAATTTTGGCATCAAACATTTGTTTCTGCTATTCCTTCTGTATAAAATATCTTATCTGATCATGCCATCATAGCTTTGAAAAAGTGAGAGCAACTATGGTTTTCCTTTTGGGTAGCCAAATTTAGAATGCATTGAAAACTTAGAATCTTCTGAAAGGCTAAAAATAACTAACTTCACCCCTATTTACCAGGAATAGCTAGTGAAAATAGGAAGTTACCTGACATCTCTTCAAATTACTTGGTGAATATACCCCCTGTTGTTGACACCCTCCCTTAGTCTTCTACATACCTCTTTTCCCCACTGCAGCATCCTTAGAAAAGATCTTTGGGTACGAGAGAGTGCCAAATTACTGTTGTTCTCATTGTTGGTTTTTCATTTGTGTCCAACTCTTTGATACCCCATTTACAGTTTTCTTGGCAAAGATACTGAATAGCTTTGCCATTTCCTGTTTCCAGATCATGCTACAAATGAGAACACTAAGGCAAATAGGGTTAAGTGACTTTCCCAGGGTCACACAGATAGTAATTGTCTGAGGTCAGATTTGTACTCAGAAAGATAAGCTTTCTTGATTCTAGGCCTTGCATTCTATCCACTATGCCACCTAGCTACCAACTTACTGCCCACAGACAAAATGGGTAACTAGAACTGGAGAGAGGGATATAGTCAAATGCCCATATTTCTCCACAACTGAATTTTAGTTAAGGACATGCTCTGTGTTGTGCTGTTTTGTTCTAAGGACAAAAAAGTGCTAGTTTTAACTCCCTCCTCCATAATTTTCAGTCATCGTTGAATAATAATGTCATTTCACTGCCCCCATGAAAGCCTTCCTTAAATCATGTGTTTCATGAATATCTCTCCTTCCTCTGACACTACTTTTTGAAGAAGCACAGCTGAATTCAAGTCCTGATTCTGATATTTATCAGTTGTGTGAACCATCAAAAATTGCTCTAACTCCCCCTTTGTCCCTTTATCTTCTAAAAGACTGGGGAGAGGGGTGAGGGTTGAATTACTCAACATTTTAAGATGCTTGTAGTTATAACTGTTACTATTACAGAGTAGTGATATGTTGAAAAAGGGATGGTGGAAGTGGATTTTGAGGATACCTTTGAGATGACTAATTAGTTAAGCTTTACTTTGGACTGCCCAATCTGGTATATCCACATCAGAGAAGACGCTATGCTCTATGAGCAAAGCATAGTTGAAATAGCTCCAAAGAAATCTGAGATGCACAAATTTAGAGAATCTACCCCAAAGTTCACATGAACTATTTGTACTCAACCTATAGTAGAGCATTTCCATATCATATTGGTCTGTTCATCCATAGTTGGATACACTGTAACTTAACTCTAACATAGTGAT
This sequence comes from Notamacropus eugenii, assembly GCF_028372415.1. NCBI lineage: Eukaryota > Metazoa > Chordata > Mammalia > Diprotodontia > Macropodidae > Notamacropus > Notamacropus eugenii. The sequence continues at coordinate 732,351,619 of NC_092872.1, read as the reverse complement.
GTTATTTCAGTCCTCTTAGAGAACATAGGATAACAACCAAACAATTTTTGGAGGGTTTGATCTCTAAGGTCGAGGAAAAAAAAAAAAAACTAATAAGGCATTTGGTCAGAGGAAGCAATGTTACTGAAGGATCAGAGTTAAGTCACAAATGGTGTAGCCATCTCATATCATTCCTGCAGGCACTTAAGTAGACTTATATGTATAGAACCAAAGTGAATAGGGAGCAGAAAGGTGGTATTTCCATGAATTAACATTTTTATAGGCTGTCTACAATATTGGAGAGTTGTCTTTCTATACTTGAGAAAGTTTGGCCACCCTACTTTTCTTCCATACTTCATATCACAGGTTAACTCTTACTTTTGATTCTGCCATAAATAAATACATCCAGGGAATTCAGTTGGTCTCAGACTATACCATGACCAGGCATTTTTCTTTATGAATTCAGATATATCAATCTTTATGTACCTAATACTGCACTAAGACCTCATTAATTTCAACTACTGAGAGAGTGTCAACTAATCAATTATAATTTTCATTTAAAATGGGAAGATCTTTCTCCTTTATTAATAGGCCCATTTGACCTGCCTGGGTAGCATGGAAGCCTGAATCACATAAGTCAGAGTTACATGGAGCCTGTGGTGGGAAGAGTTTGCTGAATGGGTAGTATAGGAAGGGTGGAACCAGAAAAGGTGGAACTGGAGCAGAAGTGAGAGGTAATTAGGGAGAAAGCAGAACTGAGGGATACAAGCAAATCTGCTGCAGGATGTGAGTGTGAGAAGGGTGTTTTCTTTAAGGTAAGCCTGTTTGTGATTTGTTTAAGGGACCTGGCTTTAGGGAAGTCTAGCAGGGGGAAGGCTTGTTGCTCTCTGCATTGTTATTTTGTATAGATTTTTTTTTTTACTGTGTTGGATTTGGCTTTGTGGTATCTGAATACTACATGATGTTTTGCTTCTGTCCTCCATATGAAGAGTCTGTGACATTTCATGATTCAGAATTGTGTCATCATATTCATGGCTGCCATGGGCCATGATGTAGCTCATTGGTACCACATCAATGAATGAACTAACATTTATTAAGGTTTTTTAGTAAGCATATTTACAATGTGCAGGCACTGTACTAAGAACTGGGGAAAACTATCCCTTCTCTGAAACAGCTTATATTCTCATGGAGGAGACTGCCATCTAATCAGAATTAGTGAAAATTCTGACTTAAAAAAAGTAAGAGACAGAATGATCTTCAGAGATAACTCTGATTTAGTTTGTCCTAAGTCATCTATTGTGTTACAATTCTTCATCACTCTTGGGAGATATTTCAAAATCAAATGCAGGAGAAGTTTAGTTTTATGCAAGGATGAAATAAAGTGCTATAAAGTTCATAATACTCTGAGATTCCAAAATTTTATTGGTTACGAAAATAATAAATTAAAGCTAACCATGCCATAAATAGTTATATATCACATCATTTTCAAAGCACTTTGAATAAGTTATCCTTTCTGATTCTATTTGAGCTGTACCTATAATACAGTTATTATAGTTGTTACATACAGAAAATGGATCTGAAAGTCAAGGAGGCTGCAAGATTTTTGCATGGTTATATAGCTAGTAAGGGGCAGCATGAGAAAGAGGGAAGAAATATTTGTTAAGTACTTAATGCATGACAGGCATTGTGACAAGTACTTTAACAGATATCTCATTTAATGTGCTACGGCTTATACATATGTTATAAATTCATAAATCTTATTGATAGATTGAATTATATTTTTATGTGCAACAAGGAATGTGTGCTCTCATTCTAAGACTCACTTCCCCTAAAAGAACTATCAGGTATATTTCCCCATTTCCTTTAATATTGTTTTGGGATGCTAGTTGGTATCAGATACAAAGTGAACAGGAATAGGATTTTTGGGTTCATAAGGGTACATAGTTCTCTTTTGAAGTTTTGTTTTGTTTTGTTTTGTTTTCATTTTCTTTCATTCTTTTTTTTCTTTTATTCAAGGCTTCTTGTACAAAATAACTAAAAAAGAAATGTTTTACGTAATTGTACATGCATAACCTATATCTAACTGCTTACTGCCTCAAGGGGGGAGGGAGAGATAGAATTTGGAGCTCAAAACTTTAAATCATTAAAAAAAAAAAATCTTCCAAAGAACAAGGTTCTGATGTATACAGAAAAGTTTTGATATGCCCCTTCTCAACAAGAAAAAGTCTAATGGAGATAGATCAGGTAACCCGTGTGGCCTGTAAAGTAAGGAAGACTAAGTCAGTAGACCTTTACTGATGTACTGAATGAGAGACTGTAGCACACTGAATTCAGAGCAGGGATGTCTTTCTTGTTCAAGTTAATATAAATGTATTATTTTTTTTTAAATCACAAAATATGTGCAAACATATGAATAAATTTTCAAATGATATTTTTGTAAGTTTGTAGCATTTTTACTTCTGGAGTCTTTTTTTTAGATTGATGACTATTTTTTTTTTGTGGGGGGCACGATAGGTTTATTTTTTTCCCTTTTTCATTATGTTTTATTTATATTTTTAATGTTTATTTATTTATTTTTAGTTTTCAACATTCATTTCCACAAAATTTTGAGTTCCAATTTTCCTCCCCATCACTCTCCTCCTCCCTCCCCATAACACCTTGCATTTGATTACTCCTTCCTTCAATATGCCCTCCTTTGTACCACACCCCTCCCTTCCCTTATCCCCAACTTCTCTATTTTATTGTACAACAAGATAGATTTCTATACCGCATTACCTGTATTTCTCATTTCCCACTTCTATGCAAAAACAATTCTCAACATTTGTTCCTAAAACTTTGAGTACCAACTTCTCTCCCTTCCTCCCTGCCTACCCATTCCCACTGAGAAGGCAAGCAACTCCATATAGGCTATACATGTGTAGTTTTGCAAAAGACTTCCGTAATAGTCATGTTGTATAAGGCTAACTATATTTCCCTCCATTCTATCCTGCCCACCATTTATTCTATTCTCTCTTTTGACCTCATCCCTCCCCAAAACTGTTTATTTCTAATTACTCCCTCTTCCCATTTGTCCTCCCTTCTATCATCCCTCCACCCCACTTGTCCCCTTCTCCCCTACTTTCCTATAGTGTAAGATAGATTTTCATATCAAATTGAGTGAGCATCTTATTCTCTCCTTAAGCCAAATGTGAGGAGAGTAAGCTTTACTTTTTCCCTCTCACCTCCTCCCTTTTCTCCTCCATGAATAAAACTTTTTCTTACCTCTTTTATGAGAGAAAATATCCCCCATTCCATTTCTCCCTTTCTCCTCTCAATAGATTCCTCTCTCACCCATTAATTTTATTTTTTTAGGTATCATCCCTTCTTATTCAACTCACTCTATGCTCTCTGTCTATATGTGTGTGCGTTTGTGCATGTGTTTGTACGTGTATGCATATAATCTCTCCAACTACTCAAATACTGAGAAAAGTATCAAAAGTTACAAATATCTTTCCATATAGGAATGTAAACAGTTCAACTTTAGAAAGTCCCTTTAGATTTCTCCTTCCTGTTTACCTTTTCATATTTCTCTTGATTCTTGTGTTTGAAAATCAGATTTTCTATTCAGTTCTAGTGTTTTCATCAAGAATTGATTTCACTGAATGAACAATTTTTCCCCTGAAGTATTATACTCAGTTTTTCTGGGTGGGTGACTCTTGGTTTTTATTCTAGTATCTTTGACTTCTGGAATATGATACTGCAGGTCTTTCAATACTTTAATGTAGAGCCTGCTAGATCTTGTGTCGTCCTAATTGCATTTCCACAATACTCATGTTGTTTCTTTCTAGCTGCTTGTCATATTTTCTCCTTGATCTGGGAACTCTGGAATTTTGCTACAATATTCTTAGGAATTTCTCTTTTTGGATCTCTTTCAGGAGGAGATGAGTGGATTCTTTCAATATTTATTTTACCCTCTGGTTCTAGAATACCAGGGCAGTTTTTCTTGATAATTTCATGAAAGATGATGTCTAGGCTCTTTTTTTGATCATGGCTTTCAGGTAGTCAAATAACTTTTAATTTGTCTCTCCTGGATCTATTTTCCAGGTCAGTTGTTTTTTTTTCAATGAGATATTTCACATTGTCTTCTATGTTTTTCTTTTTGTTTTGTTTTGTAATTTCTTGATTTCTCATAAAGTTATTAGCTTCCATTTGTTCCATTCTAATTTGTAAAGAACTATTTTCTTCAGTGAGCTTTTGCACATCCTTTTCCATTTGGCTAATTCTGCTTTTTAAAGCATTTTTCTACTCATTGATTTTTTGGACTTCTTTTGCAAATTGAGTTAGTCTATTTTCAAAGGTGTTACTTTCTTCAGCACTTTTTTGGGTCTTTGTAAGCAAGTTGTTGACTGGCTTTTCATGATTTTCTTGCATTGCTCTCATTTCTCTTCACAATTTTTCCTCCATCTCTTACTTGATGTTCAATATCCTTATTGAGCTCTTCCATGGCCTTAGACCATCGCATATTTATTTTCGAGGTTTTGGATACAGAAGCCTTGACTTCCTCTGATGGTATTCATTGTTCTTCCTCATCCTAAAAGATGGAAGAAAATACCTATTTACCAAGAAAGTAACCTTTTATAGTCTTATTTTTTCCCTTTTTTGGGTATTTTCCTAGTCAGTTATTTGACTTTTTTGTCCTTTGTCTAGAGAAGGGTATATTCTGGGGACCTGTAAGTTCTTAGTTCCTCCAAGGTAATCAAAGCAAAGGAGTTTACTCCTCTCTTGGCCTGGGCATTGGTCTGGGAGCAACCAAAACCTTTTCTGTCCAGAATCTTGGAGTAGAATTCCCTCTCTATAATCACCTCCAGTTCCACCATGCCAGTATTCCTCCTCACCCCAGGGTCACACTCAGGGCTGAGATTCAGATCAGGAACTCAATTCCACCAGGGGCTTTAGGTGGAAGTCTCCAAAAATGCATGCTGCTGTTGCAGTGGCTGCTACTGGTGGTCCAAACTGCATTCCCTTCTCTTGGGTGAAGGAGGTGTCTCACTGACCTTTGAAGCTGTTTTTGGCATTTGTGGGTTGACCAGTCTAGGAACTGCTGCTGCTGGTGGCTCCCTGATGCCTGTTCCATGTCCTGTCCCTGCCATACTGCATGGCCCATGCTTGGCTGCACTCCACTCCATGTCTGGTGTGATAGACCTTTCCTGTCAGTCTTCCAGGCTGTCTTGGACTGGAAATCTCTTTCACTCTGTCATTTTGTGACTTCTCCTGCTCTAGAATTTGTTTAGAGTCATTTTTACTGGCATTTTATGGGCTATATGGGGAGCTTCTACAGGTCTGTCTTTCTACTCCACCATTTTGGCTGCACTCCTGATTTTGGCTCTTGTCAATAAGCTTGTTTATAAATATACATCCAGGCTTGTCAAGTTGTATAACTCTTTTCCATGTTTTTCCAAAATTCACCATGAGGACAAGTGATAGTGTGTTGGTGGTGGATTAGGAAATTAATATATATTGTGAATGGCCTTCTTTCCATTATATTGAGAATGTCAGATTGTGAGGCCTATAGAGGAGAAAATAAGCAGTGCATTTTTTATCACTCATCCTGACTATATACGTATTTTGAAGAATATACTTTTAAAATTATATCTTTAACCTCTTTTCAAAGCATGAACCAAAGTCTATAATGAATAAATTTATTACTCAGGGAGTGATACGATCAAAACTAAAGTTTCAAAAAATCACTTCAGTGACTGAATAGAAGATGTATTGGAGTAGGGAGAAACTTGAGACTGGTAGACTTATTAACAAGTTATTGCCATAATACAAGCATGAGTTAACGAGAGCCTCCATTTGAGTGATGTTAGTGTCAAAAGTTAAAATATTCAAGGAATGTTCCAAAGTAAAATCACAGGCCCTGGAAATAGCTTGGATATAAGGATGGGAGAGATATTGAGGAATCCAGGATGACCTCTTGGTTGTGAACCCAGGGACTGGGAAGACTGTATTGCCTTTTACGGTAATAAGATGAGTAGGAAAGGGGAGGGTTTTGGAGATGTTGAGTTCTGTTTTGGACATTTTTAGTTCAAGATGACTAGTGAACATCCAACCTGAGATGTCTGGAAGGCAGGTGAAGATATAAGATTGAAGGTAAGCAGAGGAATTGAAGCAAGCTAGGCAGATGTGAGCATCATCAGCATTGAGATGGTAACTAAATCCATGGGAACTGATAGGATTACCCAGTGAAGAAATATAGAAGGAGAAGGGAGAATGGCCCAGGACATAACTCGAGGAACAGGCACTGTTAGAGGAAATGAATTGGAAGAGGATCCAGAAAAGGAGACAAAGAAGAAGCAGTCAGATAGGAGGACCATAGGAAGACCCTGTGGATCATAGCATGCCAATATTAGACACATGATTTTCTTTGCTAAGATTCTGAAGTGGTTTGGCATTTCCTTCTCCAGTACATTAATGCAAACAGAGACTGAGTGAATTTCCCAGGTCACACAACTGATAAGTATCTGATACTAGATTTGAACTTGGGTTTTCTTAACTCCAGACCCTGTACTGTGTTCACTAAGCCATCTAGCTGCCTGTGTGTGAATCAATCAATCTATCTATCCATATATCCATCTATCCATCTATCCATCCATCTATCCATCTATCCATCCATCTATCTATCTATCCATCTATCTATCTATTGATATATACATACATGTATATTTATCTATATATAAAACATATACTATATGAATGGTGTCCCAGAAACTTAGAGAAAAAGATGAGAGAGTGATCCATAGTGTGAAAGACTGCAAATGGGTCAAGAGCAATGAGGTTTCAAAAAATGCCATTGAATTTGCCAACTACAAGATCATTCTTAACTTTAAAGAAAGAAGTTTTGGTGGAATGTTAAGGTCACAAACAAGATTATAGGGGTTAAGGAGAGAACATGTAGGCATTTGTTGAAGATGGGTTTTTTTGAGTTTAGGAACAACAGAAAGAAGAGTTGTAAGATGAGAGTCAGCAGAGATGGAAGGATCAAGTGAGTTGTTTTTATTTCTGCTTTTCCCCAGGGTGGGAGATGCGTGATCTTTTCTGTAGGTTGTAGCAAATAAGCCAGTACAGAAAAGAACATTGAAAATGAGTGAAATAGTGGGGATGGCAGAGGAAGTAAGCTGTTCGAGGAAAAATCACAGAATAGGATTCCTTGACCAAATAGAGGAGTTTGCCTTGCTATGGAGTAAGACTTCTTCGCGTTGTGAAAGAAATGTGAAGAAGGAGAAGATAAAAGAAATCCTTGGAGTGAGAAGAAATGAGAAAGACGTGGGGAAGAGGTAGATCATAGTCAATGGTCTTATTTTTTTTCTATAAAATAGGAGGGAAGGTATTCAGGTGCAGCTAGAGGGAGGGGGAGCCATGGGAGGTTTGAGCAGGGATAAAGAGCTTTAAAAGAATTGTTCTTGAGAGTTGGATAGTGAATTGATAATGGAAGTATTGTTGTATTGACTAACAGCAGGGAGGGCCCAGCTGAGGTTTTGTAACATGAATTTGTAGTGGACTTAGTTAAAAGCATTATGTGATGTTTTTTTCCTACTTTCATTCAGCAACATGTGTGTAAGCACAAAGAAAGTATACAGTGGGGTCAATCTGTGACTGAGGTCTGGCTGAGCCTAATTATTGGTATAATAATGAGCCTAGGGATTTAAGACAGGAGGACTGTGTAGAATTGAGTTTATTCATCAACAAGTCAAGATAGGGAAAAGAGGAGAGAATGGTTAATGCAGGGGAGATGGCCTGGGGGGAAATTGAGAGGTCCAGAGAATGGAGGTCATCATTCACATGAGGAGCAGTGTTATATAAGGGAAGGCAGGGGGAAAGATGAAAAGCCAATAAATTATGATCAGATAATGGAAGTTAAGAATCCTTGCTGTGTTTTTAGGTTATGATAGGGTCAAAGGTGTGATCATCCCTGTGTGTGACTCAGGTCGGGTAGAAGAGTAGCTCATGGGAGAAAAAAATTGTAAATGACATTGAAGTCATTGAAGAAGGAAGGGGCGTGGCATGTGGTTCTATAGACAATATCTCACAGGACTTTGATTGAACCCTTTGCGTGACCTAAGGCAAAGTATTCTAATGCACTCAATTTTTTTAAACTGAAATTTTTTACCTGAAATATTTGCTTTGTATATGGAAAGTGATATGGACGAGGAAATTTTCTCCTTCTGGGGAAGAGGCTATAACACAGCTCAGGATTCTGACTGACATAAGGATCTGGAATCAAGAATCTTTAAAACTCTCTTCCTAGCAAAACCATGCAGTAAGCAGTGACCACCCAAGAACATGGACTTGTGGGACCCTATCTAGCAATGACAGTGTAAGAATGTGATTTATTTATTCTAATTTCATGAAACAAAGCCCATAATATCAATGAGTACATGAAACAGAAACTATGTACCGCATCCTCTTGCCTGCAGACATTACATTCATAGATGACTATTACCTCATGTGAGATAAGTGAAAAGTGTGTATAGAGACAAAGAAACAATGATATCACTCTAGTCTACTAGAGATGCATGTTACCTTCCATGTTTTGGTCCTGGTGAAATATGTTCTTTAAATCTGTGCCTCAACAATTGCATTTCCTACTTGCCTCTATCTTTTTTACTGATGAAATAGATATTTCTAAGAGATTGTGGTTTGTGACATCTATATAAATGACACATCATGCCTTTTCATTTGATTGTGCATCATTAAATCTCCTTCCTCTGAAATAATCACTTCCTCTGCATGACTAATAAGAACATATACATGAGGGAGGGCTCATTGGCTCTAGGTTTTTAGTGGATGCAGAACCATAGGACACCTTGCCAGGGGGCATCGTGTATGAATATGGAGTACTCTAATGTTCTAAAAGAGTATATTTATTAATATTAAGTGATCTTTCACGTAATCGAATTTTTGTTTCAATATTTCCTGGAGATCATTTTCTCAGAAGTCGCATAGATCACCTTAAACTATGAAAACACTCATTTAACCCACCTTGTGACCAAATTATCAAAGTTAGGATACAGGCAGTTTCAAATGAAAGAATAACAGTTATAGTTCACAGTCATGAACCTAATAAGCAATGGGGGCTAACTAGTTAACATGTCACAATGTGCTTGAAAATCTCATCACCAATCATTGAAGCTGAGGACTAGTCAGAGAACTGGGAATGTTGGTCTTCAGCAAATTTTCCTTTACTTTGTACACTGGTGGTAAGAAATCCACTCTTTGCAAAGACATAGCAAAAATATTTGTACATCATTTTCTCCTATATTTTGTCATCCTTTCTTCATGAGACTGAAATGCTCTTCACCTTATTTTTCATACTTATTCTTATTGCTATTTGGATTTTACCAAATCACTATTTAATTCCTTAAGTAATCAGAGACCACCTACTTTTAATTCAAGATATTGACTTGTGCTAGAACTGTTTCAGTTTGAATTCCATCAACATATGAGAATGATATGAATTATAACAATATAATATATTTTATAAAATATTTGGCATTCAATGATCTAGTGAACATAGTAGTATTAGTATTTCTAACACTATTTTAGAAATGAGGGAACTCAGAAAGATTAAATAACTCTCTCTGTAGCACTTACTTCTTTCATTATATCTGTGGCTTCAATAAAACGCATGAAAAGCATTTTGTAAACCGTGCAGTACTATAATACCATAACCTGAGTTTAAATCGAGCCTCAGATATTTCCTAGCTATGTGACTTAAGATAATTTATTTTGCCTCAGTTTCTTTTACTGTAAAATGGGGATATTAACAGCATCTATCTTCCAGGGGTTTTGTGAGTATGTAATGTGATAATATTTGTAAAATAGTTAACATGATACTTAGCACATGCTATATGTTATATGTGCATATTATTTGCTATTATTATTATTGTTGTTTTTGTGACTTTTTCTTGGATGAGCAAAAGAAATGAAGGGCTTTTCTCTGTAACCATATAGTAAACCTAAGAAAATTGGAGTGCCATAGGAGACTAGGACTGGTGAAAGTAGAATAGAAAGAGTATATCAAATTTGGAGTAAAATCTATTCTATAATAGGGTGATTCAAAATCAAATAAAAACACTCTTCCCTTTTATGTATGGAGGATTTTCTTAAATAGAATTCGTTTCTTTCCATCAAATTCATGAATGGGCTATTGAAACTCATGTGGCTGTTACTTCATGGTGTATAAAGCATAACTTAGTGTACAAAGCTAATTTAACATGTCTAAGTTATGTAGATATGTTCTGGTATCTTAACTGATATCACTTTAGGCTAAGAATGATACAACTTAGAGCAATGGAGATGTTGATCTGAGGACATGCTAATTTATGATGGGTCCAGATTGATAGAATTTGATTCTCAGAGTTAAAAGTGATCTCAGAGATGATAGGAGCCAATATATACTTTAAAAATTTTAGTGTAAAATTATTTCCAACTCCTTTCCTCTCCCCCCCACCCCGTTCTCACCTACAGAGTTTGCAAGAAAAATTAAGCCTATTGGAAGTATATATTCTTATAAAATATGTAAGCTATGTTCCCACAAAAAAGCAACAAAAACGAAGAAAATATGTTTCAGTTTATACTCTGAATGCATTAGTTCTCTAGTTGGAGGTAATTAACATGTCTCATCCCGAGTCTTCTGTAATTTTGGTGGGTCATTGTGTTTGTCAGCTTCTAAGTCTTTCAAAGTTGATCATCCTTATAATGAGCATTATTAATAATAATAATCTAATTAATTGCTATTGCGTACGTCATTTTGTTTTGTATTTTTGTATTATTTTGGTTGTGCTTACTTCAGTTTGCAATACTGCCAAGGTTTTTATTTTTTCCTCAATGCATTGTCTTCATAATGTATTACATTGCAACAGAATTTCATCGTACTCATATATTATAATTGTTTAGTTTTTCCACAATTGATAGACATCCTCTTAGTTATTTTTTTAAGAATATGGATCCTTTTCCATTTTCTTTTAAGAATTTCAGGGGAAGAGCCAAGATGATGGAGTAGAAGCAGGGACTTTCCTGAAGTCTCCTCAAAGTCCTCCAAATACCTGTAAAAAATGACTCTAAATTGTAGAGTTGCAGAACCCACAAAATGACAGATTGAAACAAATCCCCAGTTGAAAACAACCTGAGAAGTTGACTGCAAGGGTCTTTTGCACCAGGTAGGGAGAAGAACACAGTCCAGCGTGGATTGAAGTGAGCACAGAGGGTACCTGAGCAGACCTTGGGGACTGACTCTCTCACACCTGTGGCAGTTCCCAGACTCCACAACCCCAGAACGCTGGAGATAAATTGGAAGGTCAGTGGACAAAACCTGGGAGACCAGTGTAAAAGGGTAGAGTGGTCTGGACCAAGCCTCAGAGTGGCAGAGGGGGGAGGTGGCACAGGAACCCACTACAGCCACAGCAGCAGCAGGGGCAGCTGCAGACACTGTTTCTAGAGCTCTAGCTCCACAAATTGTAGGGGAGAACGAGTGGCTGATAGTACACTCTCCAACCCCATTGGAAGCCGAGAAGAACCTTGACAGAGGGCTCAAAAGTCAAGTAAATGTCTGGGGAAATGAGCAAAACTGGAACAATTATTATGGATTTAAAGAATTTTTGTTTCTCATAAGGTTATTGATAGTTGATTTCTTTCTCCAAACTCGCCTATTCATGTCTTTCAACCATTTATCAATTGGGAAATACCTATTATTGTCATAAATTTGACTCAGTTCTCCTCATATTTATTAACTTTTTTAGGAGAAACTCACTACATAGGTTTTTTTCCAAGTTTCCTGCTTTTTCTTATTTTAGCTGTGTTGGAGTTTTTGTGTAAAATCTTGTGAAGTTTATGTAGTCAAAAATATCCTTTTTTTCTCTTTTGCACCTTTCCTCCCTTGTGTGATCTCAAAGTTCTCTCTTACTCATAGATCTGATGAGTAATTTCTTCTATGCTCCACTAATTTTCTTATGACATCACCTTTTACGACTAAATCACATGCCCATTATTTTTATTTTAGCATATGGTGTGAGACATTCTTGTATAACTTGTTTCTACCAGATTACATTCCAGTTTTCCCAGAAGCTTCTTGTCAAATAGTGAATTCTCACCTCAATAAATGAGAAATTTCAGATTATTAAATTCCAGCATACTGTGATTCTTTGCTTGTGGACCCAATCTGTTCCACTACCAACACATACATTAAAAGGAATTCCCTCTCCAATTTCCTTTGGTAGATATGTTTCTACTATAGTGCTCATCATGATGGGGAGCTCATTATTTCCCAAAACAAGCTCAAATTGTTAGTGATTTTTTTTTTTATTTCTGTCCACTTGAGAGCTAATTATCAACAACATATAAGCACTAATTCTAGTTCTGCCCTCTGGAGCTAAAAACAGAAAATCTAATCCCACTATAAGACTTTAATGATTTCCATATTTGAATATAGCTATCATGTACCTGCTATGTTTTCCCATTTTCAGGGTGAATATCACCAGTCCCTTCAATAGATTCTCCTGCACCATATTTTCTAGACAAGTTTAATCTCCTCTTTTTGATAATACACGTTTGTTAAAGTCTTTTCTTGAATGTGGCTCCTACAGCTGAATAGAAAGCTCCAGATTTTATCTGACCAGGGCACTAGCAAAATAGGATAATACCTTCCATTTTTTAATACTATGTATTTATTTTGACAAGATGGTACTGGCATGGAACTCTTGGATATGTTTCTCAAACTTCTCTGCAACTCACAGTCTTGAGATCTTGAATACTGATGTTAAATAACTCAATTTAGAAAGTTATAGGGACACACAAGTTGTATGCAACAGAGATGGGCATTGAACCAAGGTTTTGATTGCTCTGAAGACAGCATTCTGTCCTCATGGTGGCTTCATAGTATATAATGCTTCTATTAAATCCTAAAAGTAAAAGTCACACTATTTCATCATACGGACATTGTTGCATATTATAAGACTCAGACTTTTTTTTTACATTAACTATTGTCTATTGTTGTTTTACACATCCTATTTTGGTATAGTTGATTCTTTGAATCCAAGTATAAAAGTTTGCACATATCCAATATTGACATATATATACATATATTATAGAAAACAGAATGTTATCTAAACAAAAATTTCCAGACTAGAAAAAAGGGCCTATGAACACATATATACATATATGCACATATATTCATGTATTTCTACATACACACATTAATATAGCTGTGATTAAATTATATATTTGATTTATGCACACATGTATATGCATATGCGTGTGTGTTCTAATATATACATATACTTGTATATTGAGAAGCTAGGTGGTAAAGTGGATAGAGTGCCATGCCTAGAGTCAGGAAGACTCATCTTTCTGAATTCACATCTGACCTCAGACACTTACTAGCTATGTGGTCATGGGAAGTCACTTAACCTTGTTTGTCTTAGTTTTTTATACATATAATGAACTGGAAAAGAAAGTGGTAAACCATTCAAGTATCATTGCCAAGGAAACTCCATATGGGATCAGGAAGAGTAAGACATTTAAATAAGACTTAAAAACAGTTGAGCAAAGAAACAACAAAATGTGTTGGAGAAGGAAATGGCAAAATATTTCAATATCTTTGCCATGAAGTCATAAATAGGATCACAAAGAATCTGACACAACTGAAAATGATTGAACAATTTGTATATTTATATATCTTAAAATATACATATGTGTGTATATATACACATATATGTACACACACATATATACATACACAAACACATACACACATAATATATATATATGTGTGTGTGTGTGTATATATATATATATATATATATATATATATAATATTAGAATTATGTGTTGCTGTTGTTGTCCTTTACTTTTGAAGATGATAATGTCATTATCACGGGGAGTTGTCTTGTGAGTGAATTGAATGAAATGAAGCAGAGTTACACAAAATCAACCTCACTCTCTCTTCTTGAGCAAAGTGCAGTGGCAAGAAAAAAAATCAAGACAGTTGGTGATGACCTGAGATAGAATGGATGACCTTGGTGTCTTCCATATCTGACCAAGCTCTAAGCATTCCACAGCACGTGTGTCAGCCCTCTTTATGACTGTTGGAACAAATTGTTCTCATATACTTATTCCACTGGGAGAAGTCTTCACACACTTGGAGTAGATATTCCCGTAGCTCATCGATGGGTTTGAGACTTGATGATTACTATCATTTTGGTTTAGCCTGACTGCCCAGACAGTTTACTGGAGTGTTGTAGAGCAACACAATATCCACGGTGCCCACAGTCACCATGGATATCCCTGCACAATTCTGAATAATGAAATACCACAGACTCTTCGTATGGAAGGCAGAACCAAAACATTTATTCAGAGAAGAGAAAGTCAAATCCATCACAGTAACACAAAACTACACACAACAACAATGCAGAAACAAACATCATCCCCAAGCATTTCTCCTACTGGGCTTCCCACAAACCAGTTTCATTAAACAAATCACAAGCAGGACCCCTCAAACAAAATCACAAAGTCACAAAATCTCTTATGCTAGCCAGTTGCCTGTTTTCCTGCATTCTTCTTAGCTCTGACTAGACTCTGAACAATTTACTCTCAGCTCTGTTCTAGCTCTGCCTCTTGCAGTTCAACCCATTCAGCAAACCCCTCACCCTACAGACTCTGTATGATTCAGACTTCCCTGTGACCCAGGCCGGACACATGGGCCTATTAATGAAAGGGAAAGATCTCCCATTTAAATTACCATTACAGGTGTGGCCACTTTGCATGCTATAGCTTCCTGGAACAACAGGTGAGAGTTAGGTGAGAGATGGAAACCAAAGGTGGATGAGTTGCCCTGAAATGGTCTTGGCAAACCTTCATACCTGTTGTGTTAATGCTCCCTGAATACTGCACATACTCCAGAATTATATATACACACATATACATATACATGTACATATTCAAATAATAGATACAAGATTCTAACATATGTATATATTTACATACAAATAAACATATTTGTATATATGAAATATATGTATATAATATATACATATATATGTATATATACAAACATATATGTGTATGTATACATACACATATGTGTATGTATGTATATGTGTGTGTATATATATGTGATATATATGTGATACACACATATCACTCCTTTATTCTAGCACAGAGTTTTCTGAGGTGGTATAATTTTTACACATGAGATTTCTTTCTCTTCCTTGGGTTATCTTTATATTGATAAGGGTGTCACCATTTAACTTTTTTTCAATAAATTGATAAATCAAAATCCAGGAAAATTTTCAGTGATCCGTCTTTGGTATTCATTATTAGCAGTCCTCTATTGGGTTTAATATTTGGGGGTAGGGGGGCAGAGCCAAGGTGGTGGAGTAGAAAGATGCGCATACACTAGCTCTTCCCCTACAGTCCATAAAATATGTGTAAAGAAGGACTCTTCACAAATTCTAGAGCAGCAGAAGCCACAGAACAATGGAGTTCAGGATATTTCTAACCCAGAGTGACCTAAAATACCTATGGAAAAGGCCTATGGCACTGAATGCAGAGCACAGTCCAGCCCAGCCTTGAGCATGCAGCACTGGGAGGAGCAGGACCAAGCAATCTTCAGGTTCAGAATCTCCAGAGGCAGTGCAGATCCCTCAACCCACAGGTGCTAAAGGTCAGTGAGAAGGTTTTTTCGACTAGCCAAGAAGGGAGCAGGAGAAAATACTGCAGGCAGCTAGAAAGAAATAATTTGAGTATTGTGGAAATAAAATCAGGATAACACAAGATCTGGCAGCTTCAACACTGAGGTATCAAAGGGCTTGGAATCAGATATTCCAGAAGTAAAAGGAACTGAGATTGAAACCAAGAATCACCTACCCAGCAAAACTGAGTATAATATTTCAAGGGAATAAAAGGTCATTCAATGATATAGAAGACTATGAAGCATTCATATTGAGGAAAACACCAGACTGCATAGAAAATTTGACTTTCCAACACAAGAATCAAGAGAAGCATGAAAAGATAAAAAAGATGAAGAAATCACAAAAAAAAGAAAAGAAAAAAAAACTTTCTAAGGCTGAACTGTTTACATGCCTATATGGAAAGAAAATATTTGTAACTTTTGAATCTTTTCTCAGTATTTGGGTAGGTGGAGGGATTGTATGTACACACACATACAGACACACATATAGACAGAGAGTACAGGTTGTGTTGAATCAGAAGAGATGATATTCACACAAACTAAAATAAAAATTAAAGGGTGAGGGAGGAAAACACTGGGAGAAGAAAGGGAGTAATGGAATGGGGCAGGCTATAATTCATAAGAGAGATTAGAAAAATCTTGTTCAGTGGAGAAGAAAAAGGAGAAGGGGAGAGGGGAAAAGTGAAACTACTCTCTCCACATATAGCTTAAGGAGGGAATAACATGCTCACTAAATCTGATATGAAAATCTATCTTACACCACAGGAAAGTAGGAGAAGAAGCAACAAGGGGGATGAGGGGAATGATAAAAGGGAGGGCAAGTGGGAGAAAGGAGTAACTAGAAATAAATACTTTTGGGAAAGGACAAGGTCAAATGAGGGAATAAAATAAATAAAAAAATAGGGGAGATAGAGGGCAATATAGTTAGTATTACCCTACATGATTATTTTGGAAGTCTTTTGCAAAATGACACATATTTAGTCTGTATTGCATTGCTTACCTTCTCAGTGGGGATGGGGAGGGAGGGAGGGAGGGACAGAGAGAAGTTGGAATTGCAAGTGTTAGTAACAAAATGTTGAGAATTTTTATTGCTTATAGCTGGTAAATAAGAAATACAGGTAATAGGATATAGAAATTTATCTTGCCCTACAGGAAAAGGGAGAAAATGGGGATAAGGGAAGGGTGGAGTGTGATGAAGGGGAGGGTACATTGGGTGAAGGATAATCAGAATGCAAGGTATTAGGAAGTGGGGGGGAAGGGAGTGATGGGGAGAAAAATTGGACATGTTGCAAAGTGATGTAAAAGCAATTAGTATTAAAACAACTAACTGGATTAATTACTGAGAATAAATCAAAGACATCTTTAGTTTGGGGAAGAGAATTTTAATCTAAATTTCCTACAACCAGGTAACCTCAGGTAAAATTTGGCATTGATGAAAAAGTTAAGGTTTTAATGATAAATTTGATTTTATGACTGCTATTTAATCAGGAGCTTGAACATGTATAGAAAGTCATGTAAGCCACTTAAGACTGGCCTCAAAAGATGTTTCTTAGCCAAAGTGAAATTATAGTCATATTTCAAACCTGGTTATTGGAACTTGCTATTTTAAGATTAAGTGACTGCTCTTCTGAGTCTAACTTCAGGTATGGATAGCAAAAAAGGTGTTCTGAGCCTCCAGTCCATGACACCAGTAAGCCTGTGAGATGCTGGTATGAAGTGAAAAAGGTGATCTCATGGGAAGGGTGGGAGAGTAGCTGTTCAGCCTGGGCTGAGGAAGGATTCTTCTGACTCAATTTCCCCACTGACACCTGGCAGACTTTATACCTGACTAATGCAAAGTTGACAATCTACTCCTACCTAGAACTGACATGAAGCTGGGGAGACATTGGTTCCCTGCAATGTCCCTACTCTTAGTGGCAATTTCCTGTAGTCTAAAGGTTTGTAAGCTTTATATCAGATCTATTAAATTATAGATTGTTGGTAGGGGAACATCCAAGGTTAAGTCTAAAATTAAGCTATTAGACTTAGGACTTTAGATCAACAATAATAAGGTAGGGTTCTTTTATTCTTAGTAATACTGTGGAGAAAATTAAGTCAAGGGCTTGTGAAGTTAGCATACATAAGTGTTATTTGTGTCTCACTTGGTTAATGTTTAAAAAAAAATTCTTTTGTGGTCTATATTGTAAATGCTTTAAAAAGAGGTATCACTTGACCAAGAGTTGGAATTGTTTTATATGATATGAACGGTGTTAAAAATGAAAAATAAAATAAAACTTAGAAAATGATTCTCAATATTTTGGGGAACGTAAGCTTTCAAGAAGTTCCTTAAGCAACCTTACCATGTTATAAATTAGACAATACTTCTCCATCATTTCCACAGGGATAGCATGAGAATATTTGTCAAATGTCTCGCTTGCTAACCCACTAGGTCTATGGAATACTTCTGATCCAGTAGCTTCATAATATTTTTATCTGGTGAAATGAAATCAGTAGGACACTAACTATCCTTTATGAAACTGCTATTCTTATGTGTTCATTACTTCCTTTTCTAAATACTCACAAAACGTCCTTTAAAATAATGCGTTTTTGAATTCTGTCAAAAATCTAAGTCAATTTCACTGACCTATATACAGTTTGAAGAAAGTTCCTTCTCTTAATTTGAAAATCAGGAAACAACCTGTTTCAATTTTATAGCATCTCTCTTATTCTCTTTGGTTTGGTAAATAGCACTAACCCCAGTTCAGTGATTACATCAGCAAATACTTTAAGTATATTGGGATAGAGTTATCCATTCATCCCCAGATTTCACCATATATCTATTAATTCAAATTCTTTGCAGATACATCAATAATCTCTTTTTGCCCCCTTCTTTTCTGGGAGTACTAATTCACAATTAACTATTTTTACCTGACATTTCCCAAACTGAAGATCATTCTCATCAAAACCTCCATAATCTACTATTAACATACCATATAGATCAGTTGAATAGAAATTAAATTTATTCCCTTTTTAAAATTTCCTTTTTTCCCTGAGAGATCTTTGTAAAGTTCACTCATACTCTGTTTTACCTTTACCATTGTTTTTCTTGGTTTATTTTTGAGCTTCAGCTCATCTCTAACATTTTTAGAAAACTCTTTTTAGATTATTTCAACTATTAATCATCTGCTCTTATTTCTTTCTCCATGTGTTGAAGCACATATGCATTATGTGTGTATATATACACATATACACGTGCATATGCATTTGTCTGTCTCCAGTTAGTAGTCAAAAGACATGAATAGTTTTCAAAGGAAGAAATCCCAACTACCAATACACACATACACGTACATATATATGTATATATATATATATATATGTATATATATATATATACACACGTATATATATAATATACATATATATATATATATATATATATATATATATATATATATATATATATACTAAATCAGTTATAATTAGATTAATGCAAAATGAAACAAATCTAAGTTTCCATCTTACACACATTAGATTGGGAAAGTTGTAAAAAAAGAGGAAAAATTACACGCTGATGGGGCTATTGGAAAATGAGCACATTAATGCACTGCGATTGGAATTGTGAACCATATTAGTCATTCTGGAAAGCATTTTGGAAATACGGTCAAAAAGATTTTAAACTGTGGTATGGACATGACCCCATCATACATTATAAGATTTATGCCCTAAATATATCAAAGAAAAAGAAAAGGATCCAAACATACAACAATATTTATAACACTTATTTTGGTAGTGGCAAAGAAAGGAAAACTGAGTAGATGCCCATCAGTTTGGGAATGGCTGAACAAGTATGATATGTAAGAGTTATCAAGTATTATTGTGTTGTGAGAAAAGACAAGGAAATGGTTTCATTGAAATCTGGAAAGTCTTGTGTGAAATGAAGCAGAGTGAAGTGAGCAAGACCAAGAGAATTATTTATATAATATCAACATCTTAGAGACAAATTTAACAGACTTAGGAACACTGAACAACATTAGAAATAAACATTACTTCATAGATCTGTGATAAAACATGCTCTCCATCATGAATCAGACTGCAGATAGGGACTATGATGTTCTGCTATTGATAATGGTGATGACGGTAGTAATGTAAAAAATGGGAATTTATTTTGATTGACTACACATGTTTGTAATGTGTTTTTTAAATTGCTTTCTCAATGCAGTTTCATAAAGTATAGATACTGTCCTACTGATTTTATTTCACCAGATAAAAATATTATGAAGCTACTGGATCAGAAGTATTCCATAGATTTAGTGGGTTAGCAAGTGAGACATTTGACCAATATTCTCATGATATCCCTGTGGAGATGATGGAGAAGTATTGTCTAATTTATAATATGGTAAGGTTGCTTTTCTCAATTGCTTTCTCAATGCTTTCTCAAAGCTTTATTGCTTTTCTCAAGGGTGGTGGGGAATGGAGATGGTGGATTTTCATCCAAAAAAATAATCAAAACACTATGTAAAAAAGTCTCATATTGGTCACTGAATTCCCTGTGCATTAATAGGGATGCACATTGGTATCTTTAGACAAGTTTCTTGTTTCTTCTTCCTTGTGCTTGCTTACCCTCTGGGTATTTTGAATTTCATTCTTGAGAGATGCCTGTTAAGTGGAAAGATTTCTTAATTTCTAGTCAGAAGATGCAGACTGGCTGTACTATACAATATTTGTGTGACATTGGACAATTCACTTAACCTCACTGGGCCTTGGGTCTTCATTTTTCAAATGAGCAGTCTGAACTAGATGATCACAACAGTCACTCACTTCTCTAAGTCTTTGATTTCTGGTTCACTGCTTCATCAATTAAACTCATAGAAACCATTTTATTTGACATGTGAAATAACAAGACAAATATTTGTTGAATTTCTACATTATGCCTAGCATTTGGGAAAAGAAAAGTGAGACTGATGCTAAGAAGCACAAGGTATAACCCTTTCCTTTAAGTAGTTTCTAATCTATTGGTATCAATTTCTTCTTCATTATTCCATCATTACTGATTATAATCATCATTGCTAATGGAGTGAAAATATTTAAATCATCTTAGAATTTTAGCAGTGTTTTCTATTTGCAGCCACCTTAAAAGGGGGGAGACAGATAGGAGGCAATATATTCTTTATATATACATCAGCATACACGCATTATGTTAGAGAGACCCATGCAATTGTGTGTACCTCTGTGTCTATGTGTGTTTGTGTGTTTATAAGCACATGCAACATGTATTATCTACCTGTTTGCTTAGATATCATTGACAATATTTTGACAAAAGAATACCTTGTTACCATTTTAGATTTACTTAAGGGGGTCAATAACTATGTCTCCATTGTTTCTCCCATTCCAATTCAACTTTTAGCTAAACGTACTTGTTTGGAAGGGACTTTCTCTACATGGTGATTATTAATGTTTCAATATATCAATTCCCTAGAATATTACTGAGTATCATTTACTGAGTATCATTTATTCAGTATCATTTTTGTACAAGACAAGAGGCAATTTTATTTATTATCTTGGAAGTTGGCTTTAGAGTCAGGAAAACCTGAATTCAAGTTTGACTTCTGAGTTATATTACTTGCATGATTGGTTAAAACTCTCAGTGTCCTAGACAATTTTGTAAAACAATACATTTCTAAAAGGGTGCTAATCTACTGTGAAGAAGAGTTTTTGTCATTGGGAATTTTACATACGTATGAAAATAAGGGTGCAGTCATAATTCTAACCTCAGTCAAATACATGACATTAAAGTGTATGTGTTTGTCCTTTGTTGCCAAAGAAGACTTGCACTTGACTTTGTTTTGAGTGAGGGAGATCTGTGCAGGTCACCAGCCTCACTTTTACTCCAGAGTCATCTGAATCCAGTGACTAGATAGTCATCAAGATGACTGGAGATGATGCAGGATGAGGCAGTTGGAGTTAAGTGACTTGCACAAGGTCACATAGCTAGTAAGTGTCAAGTGTCTGAGGTGACATTTGAACTCAGGTCCTCCTTACTCCTGTACTAGTTCTCTATCCACTGCACCACCTAGCTGCCCAAAAGACATTGAAGTAGATGAAGTTACATAGGGCATAGGACCTTCTCTCAAGAGGGTTGCAATCCAATGGAGTAAATGTGTTTAACCATATGAACATGTTATAGGGCAGAGTAGAATAAATATTAAGGAGAAATGCAAGCAAAGGCTTATGAAAATCACAAATAAGGTTACCAACAGGCAGAAGGGATTACTATTCATGACAAGCTTCATGGATGTGGAGGCAGTTAAGTTTAGGGCAATGTCTGCCTGTTCAAATATGAGGCTGATCTTTCCTTAATTTCCTTTATCTATGCAATGTTTTTCATAATGATAGTTGGTTACAATTACGTCTAGTTCTACCAGAAATAGGAACACATAAGAGGAAACTCACAAAGGTGGATCAAATATTTGCTGGAATTTCCTCTAAGTAGAATAGATGCAGTAGGGAGAATATATAAGGGGTGGGGTACCTGCAACCTCGATGCCACATGTGGCCCTCTAAGTCCTCAAGTTTGACCCTTTGAATGAATCCAGACTTCATTAAGTCAATCTTAGTGAAAGATTTGTTGGTAGAGCTAAGATGACAAAGTAGAGCTCTCAACCCAAACCCCTCAAAAAACCTTAAAAAACCACTCTAAAGAAACTCTAGAGCAACAGAAGCAACAAAATGACTGAATGAAACAAATTGATAGCCCAAGACAATCTGGAAGATTGACGAGAAGGTTTTATCACACCTGACTAGGAGCAGAGAATAGTTTGGCATGGGTTGTACCAGCAGATAGAGTGGGAGCAGGCCACTGGGGAGTGAATCTTGGGCGTCTGCTGAGGATTCCTTACTTCTCAACCCACAAACACTGACACCTTCAATGGTCAGTGGGAAGGGCAGCTAGGTGACCCAGTGAGTAGAGTACCAACCCTGGAGTCAGGAGGAACTGAGTTCAAATTCATCCCCACATACTTGATACTTACTAGCTGTTTGACCTTGGGCAAGTCACTTAACCCCAATTGCCTTGCCTTCCCCCCTCCGAAAAAAAAAGAAAATAGCATTAACAAAAGATCTTTTCCTACTTGAGAGGGGAGCATCATCCCACACCAGCCTGGCCCCAGATGCAGGGTAACTGTACCCACTGCTGAAGTGGAGGCTGCTTCTGGAGAAGTCCACTTCACAAAACTCAAAAGTGAAGTAATTGGCTGGGAAAATGAATGAACATGTAAGAAGAAATAGACTAGAGATTCTCACTTTCTCAGTGAAGAGGTATTTTCTTAAATCATTGGTGGTAACTAAGAAGATCAAAACATACAGCCAGAAAAAGACAGCAAAGCCAAAATTCCTCCATCCAAATCCTCAAAGAAAAGTATGAATTGGTCTCAGGCCATGGAAGAGCTCAAAAAGGAATTTGAAAATCAAGTAACAGAAGTAGAGGAAAAATTGGGAAGAGAAATGAGAGAGATGCAAGAAAAGTGTGAAAAGCTGGTCAACACCTTGCTAAAGGAGACCCAGAAAAATGCTCAAGAAAATAATACCTTGAAAAATAGGCTAACTCAATTGGCAAAAGAGGTTCAAAAAGCCAATGAGGAAAACAATACTTTAAAAAGTAGAATTAGATAAATGGAAAAGGAGATTCAAAAGCTCACTGAAGAAAATAGTTCTTTCAAAATTAGAATGGAACAGATGGAGGCTAATGACTTTATGCAAAACCAAGAAATTACAAAACAAAACCAAAAGAATGAAAAAATGGAAGATAATGTGAAATATCTCATTGGAAAAACAACTGACCTGGAAAATAGATCGAGGAGAAATAATTATGGGACTTCCTGAAATCCATGATCAAAAAAAGAGCCTAGACATCATCTTTCATGAAATTATCAAGGAAAACTGCACTGATATTCTAGAAGCAGAGGGCAAAATAAGTATTGAAAGAATCCACAGATCAACTCCTGAAAGAGATCCAAAAAGAGGAACTCCTAGGAACATTGTGGCCAAATTACAGAATTCCCTGGTCAAGGAGAAAATATTGAAGGCAGCTAGAAAGAAACAATTCAAATATTGTGGAAATACAATCAGGATAACACAAGATCTAGTAGCTTCTACATTAAGGGATCAAAGGGCATGGAATATGATATTCCATAAGTCAACGGAACTTGGACTAAAACCAAGAATATACCCAGTAAAACTGAGTATAATATTTCAGAGGAAAATATGGTCTTTCAATGAAATAAAGGACTTTCAAGCATTCTTGATGAAAAGACCAGAGCTGAAAAGAAAATTTGACTTCCAAACACAGGAATGAAGAGAAGCATGAAGAGGTAAACATCAAAGAGAAGTCATAAGGGACTTACTAAAGTTGAACTATTTACATTCCTACATGGAAAGACAATATTTGTAATTCTTGAAACTTTTTTCAGTATCTGGGTAGTTGAGGGAATCAGACACACACACACACACACACACATACACATGGAGAGAGACAGAGAGCAAAGGGTGAATTGAATATGATGGGATCATATCTTAGAATAATGAAATTAATCAGTGAGAGAAAAATATATTGGGAGGAGAAAGGCAGAAATGGAATGGGACAAATTATCTCTCATAAAAGAGACAAGCAAAAAACTTTTCAGTGGATGAAAAAAAGGGGGGAGATGAGAGAAAAAAAACATGAAACTTACTCTCATCACATTCGATTAAAGGAAGGAATAAAACGCTCATATTGGTATGAAAACCTATCTTAAAATACAGGAAAGTGGGGGAGAAAGGGATAAGCAGGGTGGGAGATAATGGAAGGGAGGGCAGTGGGAGGAGGGAGTAATCTTGGGGAGGGATAGGATGAATAGAGAGAATAGAAGCATTGGGGGGCAGGATAGGATGGAGGGAAATATAGTTAGTCTTACACAACATGACTATTATGGAAGTCATTTGCAAAACTACACAGATATGGCCTATATTGAATTTTTTGCCTTCCCAAAGGGAATGGGTGGGGAGGGAGTGATGAAGAGAAGTTGGAACTCAGAGTTTTAGGAACAACTGTTGAGTATTGTTCTTGAAACTAGGAAATAACAAATACAGGTAATGGGGTATAGAAATTTATCTTGGGCTTCAGGATAAAAGATGATGGGGATAAGGGAAGGGAGAGATGTTAGAAGGGAGGACAGATTGGTGATAGAGGTAATTAGAATGCTCGGCATTTTGGGGTGGAGGAGGGGAGAAATGTGGAGAAAATTTGGAACCCAAAATTTTGTGGAAATAAATGTTGAAAACTTAAACAAATAAATTTAAATATAAAAAAAAGAAATTATCAAGGAAAACTGCTCTGATATTTTCGAACCAGAGGGTAAAATAAAAATTGAAAGATCCATCAATCACTTTCTGAAATAGATCCCAAAAGGAAAACTTCTATAAATATTGTAGCAAAATTTCCGAGTTCCCAGGTCAAGGAGAAATTATTACAAGTAACCAGAAAGAAGCAATTCAAGTATTGCTGAAATGCAATCAGTATAACACAGGATTTAGCATCTTCTACCCTAAGGGATCAGAAGGCTTGGAATATGATATTCCAAAGGTCAAGGGAGATAGGATTAAAACCAAGAATCAGCTACCTAGCAAAACTGAGCATAATACTTCAAGGGGGAAATGGAACTTCAGTGAAATAGAGTACTTTCAAGTATTCTTGTTAAAAAAACCAGAGCTGAATAGAAAATTTGACTTTCAAACACAAGAATGAAGAGAAGCATGAAAAGATAAATAGGAAAGAGAAATAATAAAAGAACTTGTTAAAGTTGGTTTACATTCCTACATGTTAAGATGATAATTTGTAAATCATGAGACCTTTCTCAGTATTAGGATAGGTAGAGGGATATATATACACGTATGTGTGTATGTGTGTGTATATATATATATATATATATATATATATATATATATATATACACATATATATATATATGTGCATGTGTGTGAATATGTGGATATATGTATGTAAATATGTATATATGTATGTATATCTCTCTATACATGTATATAAATAGACAGATACAGAGAGAGAGAGACAGACAGACACAGACACAGACACAGAGAGACAGACAAGAGACAGACAGAGACAGAGGTCACAAGGTGAGCTGAATATGAAAGCATGATATCTAATAAAAAAAATTTAGACAGATAAATAATTTAGACAAATACATCTAGACAAACAAAAGAAAATTTGAGACAAATATACTAGGAGAAAGAGAGAGGGAGGGGTAGAATGTAATTAATCATCTTATATAAAAGAGGCAAGGAAGAGTTTTTACAATAAAGGGCAAGAAAGGGAAGATAAGAGGGAATTAATAAGGTTTCCTTTCATCGGATTTGCCTTCAGGAGGAAATAGCATACACACTCAATTGAATATGGACATTTATCTTACCCTACAGGAAAGCAGGGGGGAAGGGGATAAGAGAGAGAGAATAATAAGGAAAGGGGTAATCAGAAGCATGCACTTTTGCAAAGGGACAGAGCAAAGGAGAGAACAGATTAAATGGAGGGCAGGACAGAATAGAGGGGAATATAGTTAGTCTTTAACAACATGACTGTTATGAAGTTCTTTTGATTGACCACACACATATACGTATAGTGAATTCCTTGCATTTGCAGTGAGGTTGGTTGTGGAGAGGGAAAGGTAGGGAATGTGGAACTTAAATCTTTAGAAATGAGTGTTAGAGAATGTTTTTACATGCAACTAGCAAATAATATATATAGGCAATGGAGTGTAGAAATCTATCCTACCCTACTGGAAAATAGATGGGAAAGGAATCAAAGGGGGAGTGAGATAGAAGGGAGGGCAGAATACATGCTTTTTTGAGGTGAGGGTAGGGGCTGATGGGGAGAAATTTGAAATTCAAAATTTTGAGGAAGTGAATATTGAAAACTGAAAATAAATAACTCTAAAAAAAAAATTGCTCTGCAAACCTTAGACTTAGTTAAAAGACCACACCCAATGACCTAGAGAGTCATATATAGACTTGAGATTCCTCACCCCTGACAGAACATATTTTTGCAAATACTTCCTTTGTTCTTTTGTTTGACTTCAATAAAATCCCCTTTCCTCTCCTCCCTGTTCCTTTCTGTATTTACCTACCTTCCACCAAAGTTATCCATCTAGTTTGGAGATCCTAAGGAGATAATAAAATTTGCTTTACCTTATGTAAACTTATGAATTTTCATATCTAGGGTCAAGGTCAGTGGTAGCTTCTTAGATTTTTAATTTTGTACAAATTCATGAACTATTATACTTTATTTATTTCATACTTTTTTTATTTATTTACTTTTTGTTGTTATTTAGTAGTTTTAAATCATGTCTGACAGTTTGTAATCCAACTATAGTTTGCTTGACAAAGATACTGGAGTGGTTTGTCATTTTCTTCTCCAGCTCATTTTGCAGATGACCAAAAGCAAATAGATCAAATGACTTGCCCAGGATCACATGACTATTATATATCTGAACCTGGAATTCAGCTCAGGTTTCTCTGATTCCAAGACTGGTATTCTATGAACTGTTTCATCTAACTACATGAAAAATGATACTAATGTTACTGTATGCATCAGAGTACAGTGGATTAGCAGTCCATAACCTTAACCAGTTGACGTTTATGACTTAGTAATAAATACCCTTGGTGTCTTCTAATAAGATAGTATAATGTATCTGTTGTGGAAATTAAGTTCATTCTCAGTATTTTATCAGCTAAGTAATTCACAGGACCTGTCTGGCTGGGAAGGCAGTTAAAAAATTGAAATTATTTCTTCATTAATGGACTAAATTCATTGGTTGGTTGTTGTCCTTCGTTTTCAAGGATAAGCAAAATGATATCATTATGATAAAGTGAAGTTTCACTGTGTTCATCTGTGGCTGATCAGACCAATAAGAGCTCAGAATGCTCTACACAGGTTGGGCACAGATAGTCCATATGAATTTTGGGGGTGGATATTCCAAATTTGCACATCCTACATTTACTTTGTGCTATCTCAATTTGGCTTGGCTCATAGAGCACAGCACCCTTTCTGATGTGGGCATGCCATGCTGAGTGGTCGTTTGCCAGTGTCTCCCATGTTGCACAGTCAAATACAAAGTTCTTGAGATAGACCTTGGAAGTGTCCTTGTATCGCTTCTTCTGGCCACCATGTGATTGCCTGCCCCCATGTGAGTTCACCATAAAAGAGTCTTTTTGGCAAGCATATATTTCGCATTTGAACAACGTGGCCAGCCAATCTGCGTTGCACTCTCTGAAACAGTTTGAATAATTAGAAGTTCAGCTACAGCAAGTACCTCACTGTCTAGTAATTTATTCTGCCAGGTGATCCTCAGAACCTTCCTAAGACAGTGCAAATAGAAGCAATTCAGTTTCCTGGCATGGCACTGGTAGATTGTCCATGTTTCACAGGCATACAACAATGAGATCAACACAAAGACTCTGTAGACCTTCAGTTTGGTAGTCAGTCTAATACCTCTTCTCTCCCAAACTCTTCTTAAGAGCCTCCCAAACACTGAGCTAACTCTGGCAACACATGTATCAGCCTCATTGTCAATGTGTACATCCCTGGAAAGTACACTATCAAAGTAAGTGAACTTATCCATATCATTTAAAATTTCTCCATTTGTTGTAATTGGTGGTTCCACATATGGATGATGTGGTGGTGGCTTTGTGTTTTCTTGGTGTTGATTATTAGGCCAAAATTAGCACAGGCAACAGAGAATTGATCCATACTTTGTTGCATCTCAGTTTCAGAGGCTGCACTGAGTGCATAATCATCTGCAAACAGAAAACCATGCACCAACACTTCCACTACTTTGGTCTTGGCTTGTAGCCTTGGCAAATGGAAGAACTTACCATCAGTACAGCAGTTGACCTTGGTTCTGTGTTAATCCTTATTGAAAACATTTGACAACATGGCTGAAAACATCATGCTAAAAAGCATGGGAACGAGCACGTAGCCCTGCTTCACTCCATTAATCACTGGGATGGCATAAGGGCATTGTCCACTCTCCAGAACCCAGGTAAATAAGCCATCATAAAATTAACCTACGATATTGATGAACTTCTCTGGGCAGTCAAATTTTGACATAATTTTCCATGAGCCTTCATAACTAAAAGTGTCAAAGGCCTTGGTCAGATCTGCAAATGTTGTGTACAGACTTCTGTTCTTCTCCTGGCATTTCTCCTGGGGATGTCAGGCAACAAACACCATATTGACTGTTCCTCAGCCCTTTCTGAAGCCATACTGGCGCTCACATATGTGATCATCTTCCAGGTGAAGGATCAGCCTATTAAGGAGGACTCTAGGAGGAATTTTGCCATCAATGATTAAGAGAGAGACACTTCTGTGATTGCCATAAGACAATCTATTCCCTTTACCTTTATAGAGATGAACAATGGAAGCATCCTTAAACTCCTGGGTGATAACCTCCTCTTGCCATATAACCTGGAAAATTTCAGTCAACTTTTGTATGAGCAATGGTCCCCCTACCTTGTAAATCTCAGCTGAAATAGAATTAGCACCAGGTGCTTTGCCACATGAAAAGAGACTAATGACCCTCAAGACCTCTTCTTCAGTTGGAAGTTCAGCTAAGGATGTATAGGCTTCAACCTGAGGCAAATGGTCAATGGCCTCAGTGGCAACTGGAGGAATTCACAGGACTAGTCTTTCTGGGAAGGCAGTTTAAAAATTGAAATTATTTCTTCAGTGATGGAGTAAATCCATAACTACAATATCAGTGTTATATCTGAGATTTCTATAGGACTTAGGATCATAAATTCATAGGTCTAGAGCAGAAAAAGCCTTTCTTTTTCACTCCTTAATAAAAGTAAAATCAGGGAGATCTTCAATCTGGTTCTCCATAGACCAAAGTTATAGCTATAACTATAGTTATATATTAACTATAGAATTATAGATATATTCTGACTACTTTGTCTCTTTCTGGCAAAGAACGTAATATCCTTAGGGACACTGAATCAAACCAAATTTCTCTTTTGTCTGCTTTGGCATAACTTTTTAATGGGAAAAATAAATTGAGCATCTGGATTTTGAGGGGAGGGAAAGGTAGGCTGTGAATGAACTTCTTAAGGTATTTTAGGAGAATATAAAATACAAAGAACGAGAGAGAGAGAGAGAGAGAGAGAGAGAGAGAGAGAGAGAGAGAGAGAGAGAGAGAGAGAGAGAGAGAGAGAGAGAGAGAGAGAGAGAGATTACAGAGAAAAGAGAACTTGACAACTTGACTACTGGGTAATTTCTTCCTTCATGGGGCCTTATTATTAGTCAAGAGATAACTTCCTAGGATGAATTTTTACATAACAGTAGTGGATCAAATTCCAGAATATTGGTGGTTCTGCCATCACATATACAAATTGGAGATCTAGGATTTGGTTTCTTTGAAGATGTCAATGATGAACTGAATAAATGATTCCTTTTTGAGTCAAATCACTTATCTTTCTACAACAGTAATACTAATTGTTACATGCCTGTATTTTATGTTTATAAAATCT
The DNA here is from genome assembly GCF_028372415.1 of Notamacropus eugenii. Taxonomy (NCBI): domain Eukaryota; kingdom Metazoa; phylum Chordata; class Mammalia; order Diprotodontia; family Macropodidae; genus Notamacropus; species Notamacropus eugenii. The sequence goes on along the minus strand of NC_092872.1, from coordinate 732,321,363 downwards.
CATACAAGATAAGACTTATTAAAAAGTCATTAAGCTATTTCCTTCACCCAAACACAATGGGAGTTAATTTAAGTTTAATCTAAAAATCAAAAGCAATTACTAATAATATTCTATGAATAATCTTTTGCGTGAGAAAAAATTTTGATAAAATATTTTCAGTCTCTTAATGGACAAAGAAGGCATTGGAGAAGTGCATGGTTTGTGCATGCAGGCAACCACATTGAAAACAAAGAATAATCCAGGAGGAATGGAATTACATCTATTCCTAGAAAAATTACCTGGACACAGAGGTCCTGAATTCAGCTCCTGGACCTAACATTTACAATTCATTTATACTTGCTTAAATCACTTAAACTCTCTAATTCTCACCTTTTTAAAAAATATAAAATATAAATATAAAAATGAATTGAATAACATCTTTTCCAAAGAAACTTCCAAATCTAAGCTTATGATCCAATGCACCAAATTTTAGCAAAAATAAATGTCATTGTTTATGTGCAGAGACTGAGTGATTACTAACATATATTCAGCATAAGTTTTATGTGATATCAAGAGAGCTCAAGGAAGCTACCCAAGTATGTTAGTTATACCCTCTGTAATGAAAGTATGTAAGAATATAAGCAAGTCTCACATGATGGCAAGGTATGAAGTGTTGTGAATGGTCAAAGCAATGATATCATATACTCATTGACACATTTGACTACTGCATAATGTCAAGTTGATTAAGTGAATTCTTATTGGGGATTGGAGTCAAGATGGCTGAGTAGAAAAACACATATACTGTAGTGTTTTCCCCACAGTCCACAAAATACCTGTAAAAAATGACTCTCTACAAAATCTAGAGCAGCAGAAGCCATAGAACAACAGAGTGATAGAGGTTTCCAGCCAAAAGTAACCTAGAAGGCTGACACAAAATGTCTATCTCACAGGATACTGATCAGAAGAGAGCACAGCCCTGGTCATGCTGCATGGGGAGGAACAGGACCAGAACAGGCCTCCAGGGCAGAATCCCTAGCAGGGAGAATCTCAGATCCCTCAACCTACAAGAAACAAAGAAAGCTCCAAAGGTCAGTGTGGGAGGGTTTTCCCAGCTGGGCAAGAAGGAGAAGGTATTCCTCTAGCAATAGCCTCAGGCAACAGCAGAGGTGGCAGCAGCAGAGTGCAGGCAGTTACAGTGGTCAGGAAGCAATTCCATTCCATTGTCCAGGCAGCTCAGCTTAAAGCCTCTGGCAGTAGGGAGCAACTGATCTAAACCCCAGCCCTGAGTGATGGCCTGCCCCCACCCAAAACCTAGGGGAACTGAGCAGCTGAGTCGAACCTCTTGACAAAAGATTCAAAAGTCAAGTAACTGACTTGGAAAATGCCCCCCAAAAGGGAAAAAAATATAAGACCATAGAAGGTTACTTTCCTGGTGAACAGGTATCTCCTCTCATCCTACCAGATGAGGAAGAACAAGGCATACTGTCACAGGAAGTTAAGACTCCTGCCTCCAGGGCCTCCAAAGTGAACTTAAATTGGGCTCAGACAATGGAAGAGCTTGAAAGGTGAGTTAGCAGCTTGCTAAAGGAGAACCAAAAAAATGCTGAGAAAAATAAAACCTTTAAAAAGATGCTAATTCAATTAGAAAAAGAGGTACAAGAAGCCAATGAGGAGAAGGAGGGATTAAAAATTAAAATTAGTCAAAAGGAAGAGAAGGTTCTAAAGCTCGTTGAACAAAATAGTTCTCTGAAAGAGAGAACTGAGTTCAGGAAAATGAATGACTCTGAGATAAACCAAGCAGTTCAAAAAGAAAACCAAAAGAATGAAAAAATGGAAGATAATGTGAAATATCTCATTGGAAAAACAACTGACCTGGAAAATAGATCCAGGAGAGACAATTTAAAAATTATGGGACTACCTGAAAGCCATGATCAAAAAAAGAGGTTAGCCATTATCTTTCATGAAATCATCAAAGATAACTGCCCTGATATTCTAGAACCAGAGAGCCAAATAAATATTGAAAGAATGCACCGATCACCTCCTGAAAGAGATCCAAAAAGAGAAACTCCTAGGAACATTGTGGCCAAATTCCAGAGTTCCCAGGTCAAGGAGAAAATATTGCAAGCAGCTAGAAAGAAATAATTCAAGTATTGTGGAAATACAATCAGGATAACACAAGATCTAGCAGCCTCTACATTAAGGGATCGAAGGGCATGGAATAGGATATTCCAGAAGTCAAAGGAACTAGGACTAAAATCAAGAATCACCTACTCAGCAAAACTGAGTATAATACGTCAGGGGAAAAAATTGTCCTTCAATGAAATAGAGGACTTTCAAGCATTCTTGATGAAAAGACCAGAGCTGAAAAGAAAATTTGACTTTCAAACACAAGAATCAAGAGAAGCATGAAAAGGTAAACAGCAAAGAGAAGTCATAAGGGACTTACTAAAGTTGAACTGTTTACATTCCTACATGGAAAGACAATATTTGTAACTCTTGACACGTTTCAGTATCTGGGTACTGGGTGGGATTACACACACACACACACACAGACACACACACACACACACACACACACGGAGCACAGAGTGAATTGAATAGGATAGGCTCATATCTTAAAAAAATGAAATTAAACAGTGAGAGAGAAATATACTGGGAGGAGAAAGAGAGAAATGGAATGGGGCAAATTAACTCTCATAAAGGAGGCAAGCAAAAGATTTTTTAGTGGAGGGAAAAAGAGGGGATGTGAGAGAAAAACATGAAGCTTACTCTCATCAATTTGACTAAAGGAAGGAATAAAATGCCCACTCATTTTGATATGAAAACCTATCTTACAGTACAGGAAAGTGGGGGAGAAGGGGATAAGCAGGGTGGGGGGGGATGATGGAAGGGAGGGCAGTGGGAGGAGGAAGCAATTTGAAGTCAACACTCTTGGGGAGGGACAGGATCCAAAGAGAGAACAGAAGCAATGGGGGGAAGGATAGGATGGAGGGAGATATAGTTAGTCTTACACAGCAAGACTATTATGGAAGTCATTTGCACAACTACACAGATATGGCCTATATTGAATTGCTTGCTTCCCAAAGGGAATGGGAGAGGAGGGAGGGATGAAGAGAAGTTGGAAGTCAAAGTTTTAGGAAAAACTGTCCAGTATTGTTTTTGCTACTAGGAAATAAGAAATACAGGTAATGGGGTATAGAAAGTTATCTGGCCCTGCAGGTCAAAAGAGAAGATGGGGACAAGGGAAGGGAGGGATGTTAGAAGAGAGGGCAGACCAGTGATAGGGGCAATTAGAATGCTCGGCATTTTGGGGTGGGGGGAAGGGAGAAATGTGGAGAAAATTTGGAACCCAAAATTTTGTGAAAATGAATGTTAAAAGTTAAATAAGTAAATTAGAAATATTCAAGGCAAATATTAAAAATGAAATATAAGATATTATTCAAAAGCAAGTATGTAGTGATTGCAGTGAAACTTAAAATGATCTAGAACAATTTCTTATGGAAAATTACACTAAAGGAGACAAGAACATTGAACTTTTACAAATTAAAATGGTTTTGAAGTAATAACAGAACAAACCATATGGTGGGTTGAGGTATTATAGCAATATAAAAAATAATGAACCCGAGGAATGCTGAGAAACATGGGAACACATTTATGAATAAATTCATAGTAAGAGAGGGGGAATCAACAGAGGAATACACATAATAACTAGAGTAGCAGAAATGACCATAGCACTAAAAGACCCTCAAACTGGGAATAATTAGAATGATCAACCCCAGTGCCAGAAAACTGATAATAGAATATTCATACTCACTCTCAGTATCTGTAGGAGACTCTTCCTACAGAATGTCTTATAAACTATTGGGCTGACTTCTTCTCATAAAATTTATTTCTTATACTTGTGGATTTAATAATTTAAAATGAAAGTAGAAGGGACATGATTTTAGAGGGAAAACAAAAGTAATAGTGAGCCACGAAATAATATTCTTATGCATTAATTTCGTATGACCCTGCCCTTGTCCAGCTTCATAAGGTAGCAAAGAAAGAGACAAATACAACTTTAAGTTGCATGAAAACTTTACTATAATTGCCCCCCAAAAAATGTAAATAAGTAAGCTTTATGTTACCACAAATTAGCAAAAGGTTTAATACTTAAGAAAATATGAGGTTTACTATGAAATTGGTGATATACTAATAGGCAATCAATATTATTTTGAATCATAAGTTTTCTGGGTTGTGGAAAACCTCAGAGTTTTTGCAATTCAAATCTCATATTGAGGATGAGGAGACTGAGGTCAGACAGGGAAGTAACCAGTCCAATATCACTTGATGAATCAGACTCAGAACTACAACAGTACGCACATACTGGCTCCTGATACTGTACCACACTGCAAATCCAAAAAAAAAAATAATCAATATCATGATTAAATAAGCAAGCACGAAGTTTCAAAAATGGAAAAGAACATAGAGATGAAATCTACTCTAACATTTCATAAACTTTTTGTGAATATATGCCCCCACTAAAATGATAATAAGACCCTCACATGGTAGGAATAATAATATTGGAGTATATATTCACTAAGAATATGATATTAAAATGCTTGTGATGTGTGTGAGCTTATTTTATATATGCTATTTTCCTAGGGGAAGCTGGGTGGTGGAGTGGACAGAGTGCGGAGCCTGGAGTTCGATAGAATCTTCTTTCTGAGTTCAAATATAAGCTTAGACACTTACTAGATTTATATCCCCAGGCAAGGCTTTTAACCCTGTTTGCCTCAGTTCCTCATCTATTAAATGAGCTAGAGAAGGAAATGAGAAACCAAGTCAGGATGTTTGCCAAGAAAACCCCAAATGGGGTAGGGAAAAATTGGACAAAACTGAACAACAAAAAGTTTGTTCAAATTATCATTTGAATAATTTTATTTCCTTTCTAGGACACTGTATGTAAATCATTATTTAACCTGCAAAATAATATTCTTTGCCTTTTTCCTTGTATTTTTCAACTAATATTTATAACTGAACTAAATAGTATTGATGATGATGGATATCTTTGTTTTACTCTTGCTCCTACTGGACAGGCTTCTACCTTATTTTCATTATAGAGAAGGTTGGTTCCTGGTTTTCGATAGATAATACCTATAAGAGTAAGGAAATGTCTATATAATTTTACCTATTGGATTGCCCCCCCCCCAAATGAGTATTACATTTTGTTTTATTTTTATGCAGTACATTTTTTATTTTAAGTTTTCAATATCCGTTTCCAAAAAATTTTGAGTTTCAAATTTTCTCCCCATTTTTCCCCTCCTCTCACCCCAAAATGCCTCACATTCTGATTTCCCCTTCCACCAATGTGCCCTCCCTTCTATCATACCCCTCCCTTCCCTTATCCCCATCTTCTCTCTTGTCCTGTAAGGCAAGATAAATTTCTGTACCCCATTACCTATATTTCCTATTTCCCAGTTGTACCCCAAAACAATTCTCAACATTTGTTCCTAAAACTTTGTCTTTAACTTTTCTTCCTTCCTCCTTCTCCACCCATGCCCACTGAGAAGGCAAGCAATTCAATGTAGGCTATATATGTGAAGTTTTGCAGATGACTTCCATAATAGTCATATTGTGCAAGACTAACTACAATTCCCTCCATTCTATCCTGCCCTCCATTTCTTCTATTCTCTCTTTTGACTTTCTCCTTCCCCAAGAATGTTTACTTCTCATTGCTCCCTCCTCCCACTGCCCTCCCTTCCATCATCCCCCTACACCCCATTTAAGTGTAAGATAGATTTTCATTCCAAATTGAGTGTGCATGCTATTCCTTCCTTGAGTCAAATGTGATGAGAATAAGCTTCAGTTTTTCCCTCTCACATTCCCCTTTTCCCCCTCCATTGAAAAAACTTTTTCTTGCCTCTTCCATGAGAGATAATTTGCCCCATTCCTTTCCTCCCTTTCTCCTCCCAATACTTTCTCCTCTCATTCCGTAATTTTATTTTTTTAGATATCATCCTTTCCTATTCAACTCACCCTGTGTTCTCTGTCTCTCTGTCTCTCGCGTGTGTGTGTATGTGTATGTATATGTATATGTGTGTGTGTGTGTGTGTGTGTGTGTGTGTGTAATCCATCCAACTTCCCATATACTGAGAAAAGTTTTAAGAGTTACAAATATTATCTTTCCACGTAGGAATGTAAACAACTAAACTTCAGTAAGTCCATTGTGATTTCTCTTTCTTGTTTACTTTATCATGCTTCTCTTCATTCTTGTGTTCGAAAGTCAAATTTTCTTTTCAGCTCTGGTCTTTTCATCAAGAATACTTGTAAGTCCTCTATTTCGTTGAATGACCATGTTTTTCCTTGAAGCATTATACTCACATTTCCTGGGTAGGTGATTCTTGGTTTTAATCCTAGTTTCTTTGACTTCTGGAATATCATGTTCCAAGCCCTTCAGTCCCTTAATGTAGATACTGCTTGATCTTGTATTATCCTGATTGTATTTCCACAATACTTGAATTATGTCATTCTACCTGCTTCCAATATTTTCTCCTTGACCTGGGAACTCTGAAATTTGGCTACAATATTCCTAGGAGTTTTTCTTTTTGGATCTCTTTCAGGAGGCCATCAGTGGATTGTTTCAATATTTATTTTGCCCTCTGGTTCTAGAACATGAGGGCAGTTTTCCTTCATAATTACATGAAAGATGACATCTGGACTTTTTTTATGATCATGGTTTTCAGCCCATAATTTATAAATTGTCTATCCTGGAATAATTTTCCCATTCAGTTGTTTTTTCCAATGAGATATTTCTCATTAACTTCCAGTTTTTTTCATTCTTTTGCTTTTGTTTTGTAATTTCTTGGTTTCTCATAAAGTCATTAGCTTCCATCTGTTCCATTCTAAATTTTTTTTATTTATTTTAATTTTAATTTTAATTTTTTTATTAAATTTATTTATTTAACTTTTAACATTCATTTTCACAAAATTTGGGGTTACAAATATTCTCCCCTTCTATCCCCTCCCCCCCCTCAAACACCAAGCATTCTAATTGCCCCATGACCAATCTGCTCTCTCTTCTATCATCCCTCTCTGCCCTTGTCTCCGTCTTCTCTTTTGTCCTGTAGGGCCAGATAGCTTTCTATACCCCTTTACCTATATTTCTTGTTTCCTAATGGCAAGAACATTACTCAGCAGTTGATCCTAACACTTTGAGTTCCAACTTCTTTACCTTCCTCCCTCTCCACCAGTTCCCTTTGGAAGGCAAGCAATTCAACATAGGCCAAATCTGTGTAGTTTTGCAAATGACTTCCATAATAGTTGTGTTGTATAGGACTAACTATATTTCCCTCCATCCTATCCTGTCCCCCATTACTTCTATTCTCTTTTGATCCTATCCCTCCCCATGAGTGTCGACCTCAAATTGCACCCTCCTCCCCATGCCCTCCCTTCTATCATCCCCCTCACCCTGCTTATCTCCTTATCCCCCACTTTCCTGTATTGTAAGATAAGTTTTCCTACCAAAATGAGTGTGCATTTTATTCTTTCCTTTAGTGGAATGTGATGAGAGTAAACTTCATGTTTTTCTCTCACCTCCCCTCTTTATCCCTCCACTAATGAGTCTTTTGCTTGCCTCTTTTATGAGAGATAATTTGCCCCATTCAATCTCTCCCTTTCTCCTCCTAACATATTTCTCTCTCACTGCTTGATTTCATTCTTTTTAAAGATATGATCCCATCCTCTTCAATTCACTCTGTGCATTCTGTCTCTATGTGTGTGTGCGTGTGTGCATGTGTGTGTGTGTGTAATCCCACCCAGTACCCAGATACTGAAATGTTTCAAGAGTTACAAATATTGTCTTTCCATGTAGGAATGTAAACAGTTCAATTAATAAGTCCCTTATGACTTCTCTTTACTGTTCACCTTTTCATGGTTCTCTTCATTCTTGTGTTTGAAAGTCAAATTTTCTTTTCAGCTCTGGTCTTTTCATCAAGAATGCTTGAAAATTCTCTATTTCATTGAAAGACCAATTTTTCCCCTGAAGTATTATACTCAGTTTTGCTGGGTAGGTGATTCTTGGTTTTAGTCCTAGTTCCTTTGACTTCTGGAATATCCTATTCCATGCCCTTCGATCCCTTAATGTAGAGGTTGCTAGATCTTGTGTTATCCTGATTGTATTTCCACAGGACTTGAATTGTTTCTTTCTAGCTGCTTGCAATATTTTCTCCTTGACCTGGGAACTCTGGAATTTGGCCACAATGTTCCTAGGAGTTTCTCTTTTTGGATCTCTTTCAGGCGGTGTTCTGTGGATTCCTTGAATATTTATTTTGCCCTCTGGTTCTAGAATCTCAGGGCAGTTTTCCTTGATAATTTCATGAAAGATGATGTCTAAGCTCTTTTTTTTGATCATGACTTTCAGGTAGTCCCATAATTTTTAAATTGTCTCTCCTGGATCTATTTTCCAGGTCAGTTGTTTTTCCAATGAGATATTTCACATTATCTTCCATTTTTCCATTCTTTTGGTTTTGTTTTGTGATTTCTTGCTTTCTCATAAAGTCATTAGCCTCCATCTGTACCATTCTAATTTTGAAAGAACTATTTTCTTCAGTGAGCTTTTGAATCTCCTTTTCCATCTGGCTAATTCTGCTTTTGAAAGCATTCTTCTCCTCGTTGGCTTCTTGAACCTCTTTTGCCAATTGAGTTAGCCTATTTTTCAAGGTGTTATTTTCTTCCACATTTTTTAGGGTCTCCTTTAGCAGGGAGCTGATCTGCTATTCAGGCTTTGACTTCATGTCTCTCATTTCTCTTCCCAGCTTTTCCTCTACCTCTCTAACTTGGTTTTCAAAATTCTTTTTGAGCTCTTTCATGGCCTGAGCCCATTGAGTGGGCTGTGATATAGAAGCCTTGACTTCTGTGTCTTTGCCTGATGGTAAGCATTGTTCTTCCTCATCAGAAAGGAAGGGAGGAAATGCCTGTTCACCTAGAAAGTAACCTTCTATAGCCTTATTTCTTTTCCCTTTTCTGGGCATTTTCCCAGCCAGTGACTTGACCTCTGAATATTCTCCTCACAGCCACCTTGCCTCCTAATCCTCCCAGCCAGCGTTTGGGGTCTGAGATTCAAATGCTGCTTCCAGCCTTAGGGCTTTTGGCGGGGGCAGGGCTGCTATTCAGTGTGAGATTAAGTTCAGGTGCTGAGGTAGGGGCAGGGCCATCTCTCAGGCTCAGTTCCCTCAGGGGGTTTATGCACAGACCTTTAACAATGGATCCAGGCTTCTGCCTGCTTGGGGAACCCTGGTCTGCCACTGCCTCTCAGCTTCTGCCTCCCGAGGGGGCCTGAGTTATGGGGGCAACCCACTCCCCTCTTGACCCACCAAAGAGACTCTCTCACTGACCCCTGTCACCTGTGGGTGGAAGGACTTGTGCGGCCGCTGGAGATCCCGTCCCTGAAGCCTGCTCGGATCTGTTCCTCTTGGTGCCGTGGCCGCAGCAGGTCTGGGCTGGGCTTCGCATCTGCAGCATGATGGACCTTTTGCGAGAGGTTTGCAGGTCCCTCTGGAACAGAAATCTCCTTCACTCCACTGTTCTGTGGCCTCACTGCTCCAGAATTCGCCGTGAGTTACTTTATACAGATGTTGTATGGGTTGTGGGCTCAGAGCTATGTGTATTTGTGCCTTTCTACTCCGCCATCTTGGCTCCATGCCCCCATTCTAAATTTTAAAGAGCTATGTTCTTCAGTGAGCTTTTGAACCTCCTTTTTCGTTTGGCTAATTCTGTTTTTAAGGCATTCTTCTCATTGCGTTTTTGGACCTCTTTTGCCAATTGAGTTTGCCTATTTTTAAAAGTATTATCTTCTTTAGCATTTTTTATTTAGATTTTATTTTCAATTCAGAAGCAAGAACTTTCTCTCCTTCTCTCCCACCCCCATGGAAAAAAATAAAATAAAACCAACAAGAACTCAAAAACAAACATAGATATAGTGTAACAAATTACAATATTATCCATAACTGGAAAATGTGTCACATTCTATATATTTTCTCCATCATTACATCATTTTCTCTCTCTCTCTGTCTCTCTGTATCTCTCTGTCTCTCTCTCTCTCTTTCCTTTCCTCTCTCTCTCTTTCTTGTTACCTCATAATCAATTCTCTAGAATAGTTGCTGATTATAGTGTTGATCAGTCTTTCTTAGTTAATTTTTGTAATATTATTAATGTACATATTAGTCTCTTGGTTCTGCTTTTCATTTTTAGCAGAAGAATAAATCTCATATGCATATATCAATAGATTCAGAAAAGGCTTCTAACAAAATGTAGCACCCAGGGGGTGAAGTCAAGACGGCAGAGTAGAAAGATGCATATACTCTAGCTCTGCCCCCACAGCCCATAAAATACCTGTAAAGACAGACTCTCAACAAATTTTTGAGCAGCAGAAGCCTTGAGTTTTATGTCTTCCCCTGATAGTAAACATTGTTCTTCCTCATCACACAAGATGGGAGAGAATACTTGTTTACCAAGGAAGTAACTTTCTATAGTATTGTTTTTTTTCCCTTTTCTGGGCATTTTTCAAACCAATTACTTGACTTTTGGGTCCTTTGTCAAGAGTACGGTATACTCTGGGGACCTGTAAGTTCTCAGTTCCTCCAAAGTGGCACAATCAAAGGAGAGGAGTTTAATCTTTAGGGGTCTCCAGCTCCACCACGTCCCAGGATAATGCTCAGCACTGAGGTTCAGGTCAGCTGCTCAATTCCCCCAGGGCCTTTAAGCTGAGCCCCTCCAACAATGGACCCTGGATGATGCTGTGGCCACCAGAGTGTACTGCCACCTGCTGCTGCTTCTGCCAATGCCATCATCTGGGACCAGGACTAGGGGAGGATCCTGCTCCCTTCTCACTCTGATTGAAAAAGCCCTCTCACTGACCTTTGGTGCCTGTGGGTTAAGGGATTTGTGAACTGCTACTGCTGCCAGGAATTCTGTCCCCAAAGCCTATTCCAGTCCTGCTGCAACTGGTACCACATGGCTAAAGCTGCTTTGTGCTCCACTCTGCATCCGTTGCGACAGACTTTTCCCATTGGCCTTCCAGGTCACCCTGGACTGGAAATCTCCTCCACTCCTTTGTTCTGTGGCTTATGCTGCTCTAGAATTTGTTGAGAGTCTTTCTTTACAGGTATTTTATAGGCTCTGGGGGAAGAGCTAGAGTATATGCATCTTTCCACTCTGCCATCTTGACTCTGATCCCTGGGTGTTACATTTTGTTAGAAACCTTTTCTAAATCTATTGATATATACATATGAGTTTTACTCTTCTTATTAAAATGAAAAGAAGAACCAAGGCACTAATGTACACATTAATAATAGCATTACAAAAATTAAGTAAGAAAGACTGATCAACACTATAATCAACAATTATTCTAGAGGACTGATTATGAAGTAACAAGAAAGAGAGAGAGAGGAGAGGAGAGAGAAAGAAAAAGAGAAAGAGAGTGAGACACAGAGAGACAGAGAGAGAGAAAGAAAGAGAGAGAGAGATGATAATGATGTAATGATAGAGAAAATATATAGACTGTGACATATTTTCCAGTTATGAATAATGATGTAATTTGTTACACTATATCTATGTTTGCTTTTGAGTTCATGTTTGTTTTATTTTATTTTTTTGCATGGGAGTGGGAGGGAAGGAGAGAAAGTTATTGCTTGTAAATCAAAAATAAAATCTAAATGAAACATGCCAGAAAGTTGATCATTACTTTGAAAAATAAGAAAAAAATAAATATAAGAAGCTCCTTTAAAATGTAGATTTTTTTTCCCTTTATATCCCTATTTCCTACCAAGAACTCTGTACTTAGTAAGTACTTTATAATCTTGTTAAATGGTTGCTTTATTTTAAAAAATCATTTAAGTGCACTTGTATTTCATTCATTATGAAGCTACATATATTTTATAATTAACAATAAATATTCATCCTATGGAATGTAAATTTGATAGTTATATACATTTATTTTTTATTTTTATTTTATAAATTTATTTTTAGTTACATATTATATATAATGTATATTATTCATTTATCTATACATTTTATTTTATTTTTATTTTATTTTTTAACTCCTTGAAATACTGCCCCCTGGGAGAGTGGAGGACAGTGGTGCAAAAGACATACCTCACTTTATTACACTTTGCTTTATTGTGCTTCACAGTTACTGTGTTTTTTGGTACACATTGAAGGTTTGTGTCAACCTCCCCTTTCCCCATCCCATCAAGCAACTCTATCAGCACCACTTTTTCCAACAACACCTGCTGACATCATGTTTCTGTGTCATATTTTTGTTTTTCTCATAATATGTCAAATATTTTCATTATTATTTTTATATTTGTCATTGTAATGTGTGATCTACGTTTCATGATCTTCGATGTTCTATTGTTTTGGGGCATCATGGTCCATGCCTGTATAAGAGAACTTAATCAACAAATGTTGTGTGTTCTGACTGCTCCACTAACCTACTCTTCCCCATCTCTCTCCCTCTCCTCAGGTTTCCCTATTCCTGGTTTTACAACAAAAGTGAAATTAGGCCAAATTAATAACCCTGCAATAGCCTCATAGTGTTCAAGTGAAAGGAAAAGTTAATCAATGCAGCAAACTTCATTGTTGTGTTATTTTAGAAATTGCCACAGCCTTCAGTAGCCACCACCTTATTAGTCAGCAGCCATTTGCATTGCAAGAAGGCCCTCCACCAGAAAGAAAAGAAAAGAAATGTGACTAATTGAAAGCTCAGATGATGATTAGTATTTTTAGCACTAATGTACTTTTCAATTTAAATATGTATCTTTGTAGACATAATGCTATTACACACTTAATTGATGACAGTATAGTGTAAACTCTTGCATTGACTGGGAAAACAAAAAAAAATATGACTAGATTTGTTGTGATATTTGTTTTATTGCAGTTATCCATATCTCTAAAGGATACTTGCACATCCAATATATTGAGGTATCAAAATAAATATAGCATGTCCAATGATACAAGGAGAGTGAGTGTTTGAGTGTAGACGAGATTTTTGTTTTTCCATGACAGGTCTCCTACTTTTTAGTGAGATTATTTATAGGTAAGGGAAGAAAAGAAATAAGCATTTATATGGTACCTCCTTTATGCTAGGTGCTGTTAAGCACTCTTTATGAGTATTATATTATTTGAGGGGATGACATGATGTCACAGTGTTAGAGAATTCTAAAGATTTGAAGAGCCCTGGAAGTCTCTAAGTCAATGGAAGAATTTCAAAATATCTATAAATTATTCTTGAATCTGCTTCTCCCATCTCAGACAACATGACTAGATTTATATCCTCATCCTTTTCATTCCTTCTGGCTAGAACAGAGAGGGAAAAGAAGAAGGAAGTACAGAAGGCAAGAAAGAAGGAAGGAAGGACAAGGGAGGAAAGAAGAAAAGAAAGAATGTGAGAAGGAAGGAAAGAAAAAAATAATTTCTATTGTAAATATGATGGATAAGGGAAGCAGGTAGAATTTCCTAGAGAACAAAAACAAGTTAAGCTCTTTAAATGTAAGGGGGTGAGGCCACTATTGATAGAGATTAACTGACACTTCCTAGGCTCTTCAACTCATTTCTTCCCACTATATCAACATGGAATTCCACACCATCCAATGTCCTTCCTTTGCACAGACATAATATATCTTTATAATTACAAGTCTCATGGTCATGGAATCACCATTCCCTGGATCTAGGACAAGAAAAATTCTTAGTGGTGATCTGGGGCACCCCTAATTTTCTAGAGGGTGAAACTGAGGCCCAGAGAGGTTCAATGATTTGCTCAGTGTCCTAAGGCAGTAAATTACAAAGCAGAGTTTTGTAACTCTGTTCTTTCATTTTGAATTCAGTGCTCATGCCACCAACAACCATTCTTTCAAGAAGATTTATAAAATGCCAAGTCTAGGAAGTATATATTCCTTCTATTCATATTTTATTTGAAGTATGTGAATAATATTAAACTAAAAAAATCAGGGTTGTTGATTTGATTATTGTAAGGAGCTCTGTGTATGGGAACTTCCTCTCCAATGCCGCTTGGTCACCATTTTGCAACTTGAAGTGTTATAGAGTTGCTACAATAACAACAATTACAACAACAATGAGGGAAGACTTCTTTCGGTAGTTTTTGGGCTAATCTGTGATAATTGACTGTAGAATATTGCTCTCCCAGGACTAGATGGTACCTGAGATATAGTGGCTGAGAGTAATGAGGAATGAATTAAAAGATTATTTAATCTGTAGTTCTGCATTTAATTTAAAGCAGTTCTTCAACCATCTAAGAAAATCTATCTCCATACCCATCCTTTCAGTCTGTGTCTCTTTGAATCTATCTGTGTCTCTATATCTCTATCATTGACTCTCTTCTTTCTTAAAATCTGACTAGATTTTTCCCATAATCCTCCTTGTTAATGAGTTCTGTGAGGAATGCAGATTTAATCAGAAGTATAGGCTCTGAGATTTGGGAAGACTATTTATAGTAGCCCAAAAGAAGCAGTTAAAGAGTAAACAAGTGAGAGTGAATGATAGAAATGTGAAAATGTTTCTAAAAGTAAAGGTTCTTACATTCTAATATTACCCAACCCCTCCCCCATCACCAGAATATGCACACCCCACAACTACTCTAAGAGACTTTATGTTGCCCTTTCTTTGGAGGGTCACAAGTGGGCATTTATTATTTAAACTGAAGAACAATTTATGAAGGTGGTAGGAAGAGTCTTAGGGGAAAGGGAAGAAGGAAGGAGACAGAGAGATCAGAGCCTCACATCTGTGTCTGCTCTAGATGCAGTTGATTCTGATTTCTGAACCTCAATCCAGGGCACCCAATGAAGGACACGATAAGATGAGATTCCAGGAGGTACAGGTTTAGGAAAACAGGAAGGCATGTCCAAAATTGCACATCCAACCACAGATAGGGGGTGGGATTCTCCTTGGATCAGCAATTCTGCTTCCCTTTATGGAATTGAAGCCTAGTGATAAGTCCCATCCCACTTATTTCAGTTCTTAGAAAACATTCTTGTAGTTAAAGTCTTTGTGCTAAAGAAGTCTTTCATTGCCTTTCTAACTTCTTGTCCTTTACTTCTAGGTTCTTTGAAAGTGTATCCAACTTGTAAGCTGCCTACTCCAGAGCTACTACTTACTCTTCAATTAAAGTGATCTGATCTATATAAGGCTGAAGTGCTACAGATATCTGGTTTAAGTCCTTTAGGCATCTACTTATGTTTGCTGCTATATTTTTCATTTCTAGATACTTCAGGGTACTCATTGGTTCATATTTTTTTCAGAAGTTTATAGTCTTCACTCATGGCTGTCAAATTGCCTGTCAGGTACTTGGCCATTTTGGAGAACATGTCCTGTCGCAGCCCCATGATGTCTGCCTTGGAAGGCTCCATGGCTTCCTCAGCCATCTCCACCATGACATTGTCTAGGACAGGAAGGGAGGAAGGAGGAAGGAAAGGAGAAAGATGGGGATGGGGGAGGAGTAGAAGGAAGAGAAAAAGGAAAGAGTAAAGAGTTGGAGAAGGAGAAAGTTGCCCTATTTTTAAGGAATTTTAAATAAACAGAAGAAATTGCTCAAAAATGCAATTTCATCCCTTATGAGTTAAACAACCTTGTTCAGTATCTCTTTTCCAACTTAAAAATGATACTTTGAATTGACATAGAAAAACAAACAATCATCAAAGAAGATATCCACACATAATGTGCAAGCTGATCTATCTCTTTCTTCCACTTAGTACATCAGGAACAGAATTTTTTTAAGTTTAAAGGATTTTTTCCTCTTAAACACAAGATTTGTCATGGGAGATTTTGCCATCTCTTCTCCCAAATAACTTGAAAAATAGTGTTGATTGTTTTGTTTCTAGAGATATGTTGCTCGCAGATAGCAGACAGAGACTTAGAACTTGTCAAGATCTGAACGGCAAAATTCCTTTCATTATCTGGTCTTAAAACTTGCTAAGTTTTCAGTTTAAAACTATTTATATTAAGAGAAATATTTTATAAAACAAAAACAGAAGTAGGTTTCTGGATATTGCATTTAAAAAATCAATATTTTTCCCCAACTGAATACCTACATGGATGAATGAATTCATATAGATTCATCAAAGTTAATGAAAGAGGATTGGATAATAATATATAATTTCTAACTTATAGCAGACAGAAGAACACTTTACCAGGACTTCTTTTCCCAGGAGACTGATCTCTTGACATGTGAGACATTTTATCACTTAGAAAAAGACAGGAATCCTGTTTATTTGGTTTTTGGGGGATGAGGGGAGCAAAGAGGATAGAAAGGAACAGAGAAAACAAAGAGGAACAGAGAGATGAAGACAAATAGTGTCTGAGCAGTTTTGAGCTACCAAAGGTTGAGATCCAAAATGCAGCAGTCATGTGGAATAACTTTTAATCAGGCTTTGAGCTAAGACAAAGAGAGATAGCTTAGCTATATAGAATGTTACTGCTACGGTGGAGCAATGACCAAGAGCCATTTTTGGAAAAGAAAGTGAAAATAGTGATGGATTTACTTATGGGAATTCCGACCTTGCCACTTATAGCTTGGGAATTCTAGATTAATCTATCCCCTCAGATCTCTGGGCTTCAATTTTCACATTTGTAAAATGAGGAGAAAAGCTTAGACCTCTAAAACCATTCTGCCTCTAATTCTATGATTTTATGATTTCAAAGCCAGGGTCTTATCTTCATTTCCTGTGTGCTTGAAACATACAAGCCACTTAATAAATGGTTGTGGTTATGGTGGTTGTAATTATTGATTATTTATTAATCATTGGAAAAAATGATCAAATAATGAAATCAGATACATTTTAGTATTTGCTTAGAACAGCTCATGAGAGTAAGCACTCTACACACACAAATGTGTGAGCAAAACATGTATACTTATATGCATATATACATGCATGTGTTATTTATTATGCATATATATATATATACACTAAAGCATAGATGTGTGATACTTCATATGTGTATCTATCTACCTATATATATATTATTAATATATAGTCATGTAATTTTGAAGGAGGCCCCTACCACACTAGAAGGACCTCCTGTGGACAGTTTATCAAAGTGTTAGGCAGCCACAGATACATTACCATCTGGAATTCGAACATTTTGATGCAGTTAGGACAACAGCCAACATCTTCAGATAAGAGAATACATAGCATCTCACCATCTATAGAGAATTTCTCTTAGACTTTGTGGTATCAATGCCAATGTCAACTCTCTTTACTGAGAGTTGCTCTAGAGAGATTCATACCTGAATCCATGGACAAATTTCAAGTGTTGAATTGAATTAGAAAATATATACATTCCCACTAAAATGTAACTGAAATCCAGCACTTACTTTTATTTTTTATTATTTTTAATATAATAATATATTTAATAATATAATTATTTTATTATAATTAATATTTATATTAATTGTAATATTAAAATTATATTAATGTTATTATAATTAATATATTATAATATCATAATATATAATAATTATTTTTAATATATTTTTAAACTGAGTCCATAATCTTCATTAGAATGTTAAAGTGTTCCAAGAAACACATACACACCTTTCAAAGTACTAGTCTCATGGATTTTCTGTGCTATTAATTATTCTAGGAATCTTTTATAATTCCTTCAAAAACATGTGAAGAGGAACCTGCAACACCTTACTTTTTCCCCTTTATCTCTCTTAAATCAAAAGCTTTAAAAAAATAGTTTACAATCAATAAGCCCAGTGGGATCTTGTAGTCTCTACATCTTTCAATCAGTTCAGTGTTAAATGATATTGTCTACTATACAAGGTCATTTTTATTTTTTATATGAGATATATCTTTTATAAGTCTGTTTATTTTTTCTAATACTCTCACCAAGAATGCCCTTGATTCATATGTAAATGTTTCTAATAAAATTTTATATACTCGGGAAAGTAAGCACACAGGCTAATAATTAATGGTGTTCCCTGGGTGCCTTTTCTGGGTAGTGATAATGTTCAAAATTTCTTTTATGTATTTTCTACCTTCCTCTTTTTTTGATATCTTAAAAAACTGGCAATTAATTATCTTTACCATATTTTCTTCCTGTATGGATGAGAGCTTTTCAACTTACACCTACACCTCACATCACCTTACACCTACATCTCACCCAGATACTTTTCCCACTATTGTTCACTTTAGTTAAATTTTCCTTTACACCATACATTTATGAAAAACTATTAATTTAGAAAAAAGTGTTTTTGAAGCTGAAAGGAATTTATTTTTAAAAATCTGATCTTTTCTAATGTGTGTGTGTATGTGTGTGTGTGTTGGGGGGGGGGGGGCTTTTTATTGTTCATCCTTCCAATTATCTTTTAAATGACCTTGGGAAGACTTGTCACAGTAATTCCTTGCCTAGTTTTCTTTAACCTAGTTTCATACTCCTTTTTCCTGTAATATATGAAGTAATACTGCTGGATATTTATTGTTAATATTATATCAAAACATGACATTTACAGTCAAGTTTTCATTATAAACCAGTGTTGCTCTTCATTTCCATATATCTTGACTTCAATTCACTTGGCAAGAAAAGCAAATATTTTTTATCAATGCAGTGTTTTATCACTTTGAGTCCTATTTTGTTTTATTGATTTATGTTAAATAAACTTTTTTGCCACAAAATAATCAATATTAGTATTACTTTTGACTATCAATATTTCAGCATAATTTTTGGAGGGTCCAGACCTACTAGATAAAACTATAGTGAACTCGTTATGGGAAAATTTCTAACAATGAAAATTAGAAAACCTGGGACGTTGTATTCTAGTAAATTGTCTAGGGATTCCAAGAGGTTGTGCTTTGTACAGTGTCACGTAACCAGTATTTGGAAGAAGCTGGACTTGAACTCAGGTTATCTTGATTCTGAGATACATTCTTCATCATTTTTGTCACATTGTTTTCTTGTTCAGAATTTATAACATGCTTACATAGGCCAGTTTGAAGTTGTTTTAATTGTGTGCCATATTTTTTCTTTCTTCTAGATCCACATTAATTTTTATCTTTGTCCTCACAATTTAGTCATCTGATAATGCAAACATGTGATTAAGAAATGATCATCACATTGTAATAAGTAATTCCTATCTGCAAAATGTAAATTTTGTTTCCTATAATTCAATGTATAGCACCATCCGATGCTTTTCTTGAAGAATGTATTAGTGGGGAATATGTTTTATCCTTGTGTCTGTTCTCTATGTCTCTGAAAGCTGTCATTCCTTACTGCTAAACCATATGTTCAAAAGTATTTTTCAGCAGCCTCACCTCTTGCTGCCCATTATATGTTGATTTAAATTGTTGGGGCATGTCAAGTTGTTTTAAGATTTTTCTAACTGTCATCATCCTATACAGCAGATGCTGGGATATAAGCTTTAATGACTTTCATCACGGTTTTTCGCACATACTTACAATGATCATCATTATCCAAAGTGACCAAATGTCTCCTGAAATGTATTTTATTGTGTTTGGATCTTTCATAAAACAAGTTTCTTTATCTACCATTATGAGAAGTCACATGCCAAATATGTATTTCCATTTACCTGCAATTTCCTTCTGGCTTCTTATTTCAAGGACCAAATGAAAAGGTCATCCCTTTGGATTGAGCAAGTAGACCAAAAATTTCAGCTTGAACTACAGAGCCCAGACTTTGGCAACACTCTCCTGACCTGATCAGACTCATAGGATCATAGCCTAGTGTGTTCTATCTTTTATACTCCTTTAGCTAAGGGAAAGAAAGGATACACTAGAGAGAGGGGGACGACTTTTGATGATCATATGATGGGGACATGAGTGGAGTGTTAAGGACTTACATCTTTATTAAGGGCTTCTAACCACCCTTGCCACCTTACTGGAGTGCAATTAGGTAGAAAAGAGAAAGTGCTTAAGATTCTTAGTGACTTTGAATGTGGTTTCACTTTTATCTTAGTAGCCAATTAAAAAACATCTCTTCTTTAAAAGGATATAGAGATAGAGATAGAAAGCGATAGAGATAGATATATAGATATAGATAGATGATATTCACATAAATGCACACACACACACATACAGACCAATATAATATAAAAGATACAGTGCTATACTTGGAATCACAGTATCACAGATTTAGATCCGGAAAGGATATTAGAGCTTGTCTGGTCTAGTCCCTGTATCTTACAAAAGTCAGAATTGAGGTCTAGAGAGCTGAGGTGATTAATTTAGGATCACAAAGGCGTAAGTGGCAAAATTAGAATCCCATTTCACTGCATTTCTCATCAGGGAGAAATGGATTCAGATCCTGACTCTGACATTCTGTGTGTGTGTGTGTGTGTGTGTGTGTGTGTGTGTGTGTGTGTGTGTGTGTGTGTGTATTTGGAGGGAATCAAGGTCAAATGGCTTCTCCAGAGTCACAGAGTTAGTAAGTGTGTGAGGTGGGATTTGAATTCAGGTTCTCCTGACTCAAGGCTGGTGTTCACTGTGTCACTTTATTGCCTCCTCTGCAACTTAATATTAGTATGTGACTAGGTAAGTCACTCAACATCTGTGTGTCTTAGGGTCACTTTCCCTAAGACATAATTTCTAAATCCTAAATTAACTGAGGAATGTGTTAATTTAAGGAGTTTCCATAGGAATGATAATACTGATTAAATCTTACACTTTGGAGTATTCACATAAGCAAGCACATACACACACACACACGCACACACACAAGAAATATATGGCCCATTATTTTCTACATCTGACATAAAGAAAATGTGGATGGTGACACTATTACTGCTACTACTTACTATGTACATGGTAATATTTTCCCCTTAAATTAAACAAAGTGCTTTGCATGCATTATGTTATTTGAATCTCAAAACAACCCTGTTAAACTGGCAGTTCACCTAGGTTGTAATTAGTGAGAATAAAGAATCCCCTAAAGTGGTCATATTATTTAAATTCACATTTCTTATTTAAAATTACTATATTTACATAATTATCACTTCAGTGCAAATCTAAATACATGCAACTACTTCAGGGGATTCATTATTTTCATGAACCGGTACCTAATTGTACTCGCATGATTATCCCCATTTTATGGATGAGTAAATTAATGTACGTAGAAGCAAACTGACCTTCTCAAGGTCATACAGCCAGTCAGTGTCAGATATGGGAGCTGCCCATAGATTTTATTGTCTCCCAGACCAATGCTCTATATACTATGTAACAGTTGATATTAAAATGATGGTACGATAGTATGTCACATCTAAAAATGCATTGATTTATTTGTTTCTGGAAATTAGCTGATTATTTGAACGGGTTCCATATTTTCATTTTGATGGAATCGTCAGTGCTCTGATATACAATGCACATAGAAGAATCACATAGCAAAATTGTGTGTGACTCCCCACACACAATGATTTCCTGAGCTAGTAAAATAGGTAAACAAGGTAGGAAATGGGCACAAATTGGCCATTATATGAAATATATGAAAGTAGCTTTCATTTCCTGAACAAGGTACAGTGCTATCCATTTCATGAATTGGAGTGAAACCAGTATGAGCAGGAAAATCAGCTGTGACCACAAAGTTCAACAATACACAGCATTGACATGAGTTATTCAAATTGTGGACTATGTGGGAGAGATGTTGGTCTCCTCACTTATATCTATCTTTTCTCCATTCCTTCACAACGAGTCTCCTTCATTACCTATGACGAAAGCTTGACCATGGGAGACTATGAGAATTTTATTCAATCACAAACCTTTTCAATTCCCCTTAGTCCCCAAGTCCCCTATAGTTCCTTCCATCTCTTGATTATCTCCAATTTCTCCTCCACATATCATATATTTACATAACTGTTTCCATACTTTCTCTCCCATTAAACTATAAGTCTCTTGAGAGCAGGGATTCTTTTTTTTTTTTGCTTCCTTTATATCCTGAGCACCTAGTGAAATACCTGGCCCATAGAAAGCACTTAAATGACTATTACCTGAATAATGGACTGATAAAAAGAGAAAGGGAGAATGTTTCATAATGTCCTGCCAACATGAATAGCATGGACAGATAACTTCTGTGTCTACATGCAGCCCTAAATTCACCATATTCTGCTTTCTAGACAAGTAATGGGGAATCTCCTGCGCTAAGGTCACATGTGGCCCTTCAGGTCCTCAAATGCAGCTCTTTGACTGAATGCAAACCTCGCAGAACAAATCCCCTTATAATAAAAGGATTGGTTCTGTAAAACGTGGACTAAGTCCAAAGGCCACACCCGAGGATCTAGATAGACACAAGTGACCTAGTGGTAGCAGGTTCCCCTCCCCTGTTCTAGACTTCGAGATAACTAGAATATACACAAATTCAGGCACCCTCAGGGTCTATTTCTTATATTCCTTCTTAGCCCACATTTTCTTGTACCTTTCTCCCAGTCCAAAATTTATGAGCTTTTCCATGAAGCTTTCAATGACTTCTTCCCTTTTTCCCTACAAAGGTTTCCCATTCTAATAATGGAAATTTTACTTTATAAGAGATCTGCCTTTTTAGGTTTTAAGGGTGTTTAGATATGCTCCATCCTACCTATATATCATATATCTTTATGTGCACATATAGCGTACAGCTATATACACTTACGTGTATAAATGCATATGCTTGCATACATATAATGCCCATTTGCCGTTATATAATGCCAAGTATTTAATTTTATAGATTTTAAAAATTCCTTTAATCTCAGAGAAAGAATTTAAGATAATTTTTTTAAAGGCTACATATTTAATGAGAGGAGGTTGTAACTTAACAGAAAAAAAAAAAAGAATTCTGGAACTGTGACTTTATTGACATGGGATGCTTCCTGCTAAGACATGTGCTTGTAGAAATGCAGAATATTATTGTTATTGTCATTGTTGGTGTTAAATTCTTCAGTTTACAGTCATTGAGAATTGCTTGGAACCACTTGAGTATTAAGTTCCTCATGCTCACATAGCCTGGGTCAGAAGCAAGATTTGAACTCAAGTCTTCAAGTATTTAATCCAGCTTTCTGTTCATTATTTAAATCTACTCAGCCAAAAGGAATATTGGGACACGTGATTATAAATAATAGATTAGTTTTATTATCTTACAACAATTCTTTCCCTCTCTACATACACACACACATATATATATAAGGGGGTGTATATATGTATTTATGTATGTATATGTATATATGTATGTATGTATACACATGCATATACATGCACAACTATTTTTATTGTTAAGAGGAATTCAATCTATATTTATGGAACATATCCCATTCCTGATTTCAGTATTATGGGGAACTCAAGAAAAAGAAGAAGGAATCATTACGGTTCTAAAGTAAATTCTAATGTAGTTGTGGAGATCGTTCAATAGAGAGCAGTCCTTACTGTGTTTTAGTAAATGGTGTTCCTAAGGGACCATGGTCTTTTCCAACTCTGCCCCAACCCATCCAAATAATTACCCTGTGGCCAAACTAATGATGAGCCCTCCTCAGTTTCACTAGCTCTGTCCTTGTACAAAGACATGCATTTTTCCATCCCAGGAGTTGTATTCAAAGCCTTTTCAGCTTAATAGGACATGCCAGGATTTTCTTTTCTCTGTATTGCCTTGAAGAACATTATGATAAAGCACAGAGGGGCTTTATTGGAGGGTGGATTTATGCATAAAACAGAGTCTATTTATCATTGGATCTGTGATTTCATAAGATATAAGCATTGCTTTTTATCAGAAGGGATTGTCAGACATTGCTGTCTTCTTACTACCCATTCTTACCAATTTTCTTCTATACATAAGTGACAAAGGATCCATACAACAACATGCAGAACGTTAAGACTTTTTCTTTTATTTGTAAGTTGTCATTCTATGCTATAACACTTTCTAAATAAATAAATAACCAGCCTCTTTTTGTGATAATGAATATTTTCCATTATAAGACAGAGAGACAGAGAGAGAGGAAAACACTAGAGCATTTATAAAATGCTTACTATGTGTCAGGAAGTGTGCTAAGTTCCAGGGATCTTTGTAAAAGCGAAAACAATGACAGCCCCTGCCTTCAAGGAAATTACAAAATTCTAAAGGAGAAAGATAAAACTGAAAAGGGAGATGAAATTTGGAGGTGTGGTAAGGGTAGAGATACTCACGTGGGAAAGTAGAACATCCAGATTGTTAAAGTCAAGAAGGGGAACAAACATGTCCTGCCTAGGCCCTTCCCCCAGATAAAGATCATTATAAGAAGCTCTCCCACAGGAGGAAGAACCTGGCAGGTTGGAGGGATGTGCCAGTGGGCGACCATTGGCACAGGGTCAAGTTTCAGAGTGGGAAGGCAATAATTAAATCTGAAGCTCAATCTTGGGATGAGCATAGGATCTCTAAAAATCAATGTACAATGTAATCTAGCTTTGTTCTGTTGTGATTCAGATTTGGGCACACCTAGTTGTACCAGTCTTAAATATAGATACTGATAGATCAATTCATTGATCTCATCAATATGCAGCTCATAATAGATGTGCTGTTCATCTATTCACATTTTTTTCTTTCATTTATTAGGATGAGCTCATTTTATTAATCATGAACATTCTATAAGAGGGACGTGATATAAACACATTATTAGTCACAATCACAGGCATCTTGTCCCTCAGGACCTATAGAAATCTTTTCTATTTAGATCCCATGTAAGGCAAGATAATCACATGAAGACCAAAGGCAAACATATAAGTATATGGATATGGAAATGTTATGTTTTTGATAATTTAAAGCATCACTAATGTTTAACACTGTATACATGTATGAATAAATAAATATGTATGTATAATAGATATATATTACTTATATGTTATTTATATATGTGTATATTGATATTTAGGATAGATTACATTGACATGAAGTCTAGGTAAAGTGATTACCTCATCCTTTGCATAAGACTAAAATCATTTTAAGTCTGATCCCTAAGTTGTTTAAAGGGTATATTTTGATATTTCCTTATTAATGCCTAAAATGAAAGCATCTGTCACTACAGATAGATGAATATATCTATTAGGCTCTATGCATATACACATATAACCATATGTATGTATATGTGTGTATGCATGTATTTATATGTATGTATGTGAATATATTATTGCATTGTATCTTATCTATATAGTGATTCAAAAATTGTAATTTGTCCACTTTCACATGATTTTTTCAATAAATACTTCTCATTAATTCTCAGTAGCAAACAATATCAGCATCATTCCTTTAAGTTAAGGCATGTGTGCATGCATACATGTGAATTCATATATGTACACATGTGTGATCATAACTTTCCACCACCATTAACTTTTGGCAATGTAGCTTAGAGTCTCAGTTTGACTCCAGAGCAACACCACTACACAGCAAGCAGACAGCAATATAGTGTGCTAAAATAAATGTGCCATAGTGTGAATATTATTTGTTACTCATATCTTTTTTTAAAAATTTGTTCCAACTACCTCCACCCTCTGAGCAAATAAAAATGAAACCTGAAAAATAAAGCTTGCAACACATAGCTACAAAATATAACAAACAAATACCTGTAATGACTATGTTCCAAAAAGGGGGCACTTTATTTATATATTTGACTTCATCATCTTTCTAGCAGGATATTGGAGTTTTGTTCCATTTTCATTCTTTTACTTTTACATCTTTCAAAGTCTTTTTTCTTTAAAATGTTGTTAGCATTATATAAATTGTCTTCTTACTTCCACTAAATTAATTCTGCATCCTTTTATAGAGATCATCCCAATTTCTTCTGAAAATTATCGTTTTATCCTTTTATATGACACAATAATATTCCATTACATTCATATACTGCAATCCCCTTAACCATCCTCCAATAGTTAAGCCCTTACTTGGTTTTCTTTGATACTGTGAAGAGCTGTTACATATATACACATATACAAATATAGATACACACATCCATATATCTATATACATATATGTGAAGATATTACACACACATATATACATTCTCTATATATGTAAGTGTATGTATATATCATTTTTATATTTTATTGGTTTATAGGCATGGTAGATGTGTATCTATGTAGAAAGAATATGCACATTTTATTAACTTTATGGTCATATTATTCAATAAACTAGAAGAAGCTACTGAACCTAGAATATGTGTGTATACACATATAAACACTTATATTCATATATGCAATATGCACATATATATTCCTACACATGTACACATTCATATATATGCATGCATGTGCATGACATCATATATATATATATATATATATATATATATATATATATATATATATATATATATAAACTGTATACAAATACACATTTACATACTTGCTAATACAAGATAGCTTATAAGAGTTCTGTCATTTGAAAGGGAATGGAAGTCAGTATGAGTTGTGATAATTAAGGGTCTTTACAGACATGGAAGGACGTGAGCTGGACGGTAAAGTTTATATACCAACCTGATAAATTTCACTTGAATTTTGGAAAATCTTATCCCTTAAGATGTCTCTTAAGGAGTCCTGGAAAGATAAAGAAAGAAATAAAAACCTTCAATATGGCAATGGAGCTGTGACTTCAGTGCCGTGGGCACTCCTTCAAATGATTCCTGTCCATCTTTAGCTCTCTTTGCTAGTTGACCTGTCCATATAAAAAATTGACATAAGTCCTTTACAGGACATCTATCTACTGCATTTCTAGGGAACATTTCTAGAGCTCTTGACACTATGTGGTTAACAGTGTGACTCTGCTGTTTCTTCCCCCTGCTACATGGCTAGTGCATATATTTTGCAAGTCACACCTATTTTGGATAATATGCGTTATGCAGTTTTGTACATACAGTCCATCTTTGTCAAAAAGTGGCAGTCTACTTTCACTCTCCTCATGTCTCTCTGTTGCCCTTTGAAAGCTTTGAAATTTTGTTGCTGTAGGTATTATGTCATTCCATGATTCACAGAAAAAAAAAAGTCATGACTAGAAAAAAAATACTCTGAAAAACATGTTAATCATCATTTGCTCCCTGACTCTTTTCTCCTTCATAACTTTAAGAAAACGTATCCCTCCTCCATTTATTCAGCCAGACCTAACCTAAGAATATCGTAGCTATTATTGACACCAGAGCATTCGTCTTACTTGACTTACTGAGGTGGTTTCCTCCAAAGGCCACTTACCAGGC
Source organism: Notamacropus eugenii (assembly GCF_028372415.1). Classification (NCBI taxonomy): domain Eukaryota; kingdom Metazoa; phylum Chordata; class Mammalia; order Diprotodontia; family Macropodidae; genus Notamacropus; species Notamacropus eugenii. The sequence continues at coordinate 732,294,203 of NC_092872.1, read as the reverse complement.
AACCTTCAGTGATACACCAAATCCATCATCCAACTATTGTTTTTATCTCTAATGACCCAAAGTGATACTTCACACTGAAGGGTAAAAGGGAAAGCAAGGTAAGCTCCCTGATTTACAGTTTTATTAGTTTTCTGATTGGAAGCAGAAGACTCAATGTGGCCTCACTGCTAAAATCTCCCATCTTTCACCTCTGAAGGATTCACATCTACAATTGGTGACTGATTCAGCCCACTTCTGTCAGGCACAGTAATTGCACAACCAACTTAGTCAAGATAAAGACACTGAGTAGTGGATGGGTAAGAAATTCTAAGGATTTGAAGTAATCTCTGTTCTAGCGTTGTGTGAAGAACTGTCTACTGAACTAGATGCAGCAGCTGAGCATTGGCAATTTAAAGATGGGATTTAGTGAGTGACAACATGCAGTATGTAAGAATGACAGTCTTTTGGTTGAGATCCTGGCATGAGCTCACAGATACTGTCTGATGCTTCTGAAGAAACAAAGTACAGATCTGGGTATGTCACTTTTTTGCTCTAGAAAGCTTCCAAGGCTTATTATTATCTTCTGAATAATTTTAATAATCAAAACCATGTATTAATCACCAGTTGTCAGGCTTAGTCTTAGATTCTGAGGATTAAAATACAAAATTGGAAATTACCTCTATCCTTGAATTCCTGATGAAAACCAGGTCATATTACACTGGAGAAAACTTACATATATAACTAATATCTAAGCAAACACGTGTGGATTGGAAGGTCTTTGACTAATGAAGTAAGTCAACAATTGAATTTGGTGAAACTTTGCATGTATTAAGGAAAATAAACTCTAGGCTCAGATACTGGTCCATATTCTACTATATGATTGATAGAATAGGAGCAGAGTTAGCAAGGGAAATTAAAGAAGACATAAAATAATTAAGGAGGATCAAAGAGAATTAGGTATCACAATATGAAGATTCAAGAAGGACAGGAAAATGATGGAAGGTAAGACAAGGCAAAGTGTGTAAGCAAAGCTATGTTTAAAAAAAAAACAAGAAAGGTAAATCAATAGAGTGGATTGGTTTGTGGGTGATTTTGGTAAAACAGATAATCAATTGATGTCAGACTGAAGGGGTTGTGAAATATGTCAGAAAAGTTTAAGTGACTAAAGGTTTTACAGGATTAAGAGGTAATAAACAAATGTCTGTAGCTCAATCTCTATTGAATCATGAGTTTAAAATCTAAAAGCATGCACTCAAAAGTTTTATTGATGTGAAAGTTGAGACACAAAGAGGGAGAGGTTTAGCAACCTTCCAAGAATTGTACAGCCAATAAGTGTCTAATCTTGCATTTGAACTGAGGTATTCATGATTCCAAGTCCAGCATTCATTATAGTGAATACTAGGTGCATACTACTCCACCTAGCTATTTGTTGTTCCTACTAGTTATCAAAGTGATTATGTTTGAAGCATGAACAACTGAAAGGATAGATAGATAGATAGATAGATAGAAGTAGACATATATAGAGAAATAAATAGATTCAGATAGATACACACATGTACACATGCACATATATAGGTAGATACTGATTTGTATATGCATATATATGTAGAAATATACACACATATATCTATGCAAATATATACATATATACACACATGCATGTGTGTATATGTGTATATACATACATGCATATTGAACATATGAGGAAAGTAGGGAGGATTGTGCAGTGACTTGATCACATGTGATATTTGTATTTCTGAAATACATGAGTCATTATTGTCTATATTCCAAGTGTAAAGAGCCACTGAAATTGATTGGGTAAGAGAAAACATAGTAAGGGAAAACAGATGTTTTGGAATTTGTGTGCAGGAGAAACTGGAGGGAAGGGAGTATTGAGGATTGGAAATCAATTGGTAGAACATTGCAATACTCCAATTTTGATGTTAGGGGGTCAAGAACTAAAGTGATACCAGTGTGAAGAGAGGAGGGATCAGATATAAAAAAAATAAGATGAATGCAGGAAAGAAAAGATTAAGAAAATGATTGTATTTGTGATAGCAGGGAGTCCAGGATTATGCCAACTTGATCAAACAGAAGACTGACTGGCTTTGGACAGGCATAGGGGAAATTTAGAAAATGGTTAGTTCTGAGGGGGGATATTATATTTTGTAGCTTGTACATACTGAGTCTGAAATGTGTACGAGTCTTCTAGTTTGAAATGTTCAACAGAAAATTGGTGCTCTTGAGAGTGAAGTTAGACAGACAGGGCATAGAGGTGTTTATACTCAGGAGAAGACAGGCACAGGATAGAGTTTTTTCACACTTCCATAGTTAGAGGTCAGGATATGAATGATCAGCCTTCAAACATAACTGAGGAGCAGACAGGTAGGAGGAGTAACATGAGAGATTAATGCTATGAAAACTCAAAGAGGAAAGAATATACATGGAGGTAAACAGTATCAAGTGCAGCACAGTGGTCAAGAAGTATGAAGGTAGAATGATCAGATTAGTGATATAAGCCTTCCATCATTTCTCACCTGGGCTATCACAGTCAAATTGGTACTTGAACAGCATATACTCTCACTTTAATCTATTCCCCACATAGTTGTCAAAATAAGTTTCCTAAGACATGGTTATGAACATCTCAATTTGCTATTCAATGAAGTGCAAAAGCGCCCTGTTACCTCCAGGATTAAATCTATAAGATCATTTTTGGCACTTAAAACATTTCATAAATTTGCCTCTTCCTATCTTTCCAATGTTCTAACACTTATTCCATGATTCATCTATACTGATTTATTAACTGTTCTTCACCCATGATGCTCCATTTCTCAACTGTGATTTGTACTGGCTGTCAAAATGTCTAGGATACTCTCCCTCTCACCTCTGCAGCCTACTTTATTGGATACCTTGCAGATTCAAATCAATCGAGTTAACTGAATTGAAGACTCAACTCAATGTCATGGTGTCCTCCTATCTAAACACTGTTAGTGCCTTCCTTGTGATACTATCTCAGTTTCAGTTGCAGGGGAGGTGTTCAGGGAAGTCTAGTATGACTGGTGTGAGGGCTGTCAAGCACTTTTCAGGATTGTTTTTCACCTTTGGTATGCACCTGATATACCTAATATTCACTGGGCTCCAAGAAGCTGTAGCATGCACAGTGGCCACACCCTGGTAAACTATTTTAGCAGATGGGCTAAACCAGTTTGAAGGTAGCCAAGGTGTCTCAAACCAGTCAGAAAGTTGGGGGGGATGTCTACCCCAAGCATGTGAAGACTGCTTCTGTTGTAATGGATAGATAAGAACAATTTGTTCCAACAACCATGAAGTCAGCTGAATTAGGCACTAAGGAGCACTTAGAGCTTGGTTAGACATAGAAGATGCCAAGATCATCCTCTGCATCTCAAGCCATCATGAGACATCATAACTGTGTCCTGCTGTTGAACGATAACGACTCTAAAAGAGAGAATGAGACTGACGACTTTGTGCAACTCTGCCTCACTTAAATCCAATTTATACATGAATCAAAAGATATCACCCATACCATTTTACCATTTTCACCTATCTCAAAGTCCTGTAGCAACAGGCAAGTGACAAAGCATTGTTTATCTCTATAAAGGTAAAAGAAATAAATTTTTCGGTGTCAATCACAAGGAGGTCTCTTTCTTAATCATTGTTGGCAAGATACTTACCACAGTCCTCTTTAATAGGCTGATCCTTCACTTAGAGGATGGTTATCTACCTGAAACCCAGTATGTCCTTTTAGAAAGGGCCAAGGAACCCTCTATATGATGTTCTCCAAGAGAAATGACAAGACCAGAACAGAGGTATGTAGATAATATTTGCAGTTTTAACCAAAGCCTTTGATACTGTCAGTCACAAAGGTTTGTGCAAAATTATGTCAAAATCTGGTTGCCTGGAGAAGCTCATTAGTATTGTACATCAATTTCATGACAGCATGCTTGCCCAGATTCTGGATAATGAACAACGCTCTCATACTTTCCCAGTCTTCAATGGAGTCAAACAAGGCTGTGTGCTTTCTCCCATGTTTTTGAGCATAATGTTTTCAGCCATGTTGTCAAATGCCTTCAATGAGGACAAACACGACATGAAGGTCAGCTGCTATACTGATTGTAAATTCTTCAGCTTGAATAAGCTACAAGCCAAGATCAAAGTGGTGGGAGGGATGGTGTATGATTTGCTCTTTGAAGATGATTGTGTACTCAACGAAGTCTCTGAAACTGAGACGCAACAAAATACGGATCAATCCTCTGCTGCCTATGCTAATTTTGGCCTAATCACTATTACCAAGAAAAAACAGATGCTCCATCAGCCACCACACCATCCATACATGGAACTATCAGTTTCAACAAATGAAGAAGTTTTTAATCTGCAGATCGGTTCATTTACCTTTACAGTGTACTTTAAAGGAATATACACATCCAGAGCTTGCTCAGTGTTTGGGAGGCTCTGATGGAAAACATGAAAGAGAAGAAGTATTAGACTGACTACCAAACTGACAATCTACAAAGCCATTGTACTAACCTCATTTATGCACGCCTGTGAAACCTGTTCAGTATACCAGTGCCATACCAGAGAAGTGAATCATGACCTGGCAGAATAAGATTTCAGACACTGAGGTCCTTCCTCAAACTAAGCTACCAGGCATTCACATTGCTTCAGAGAGCACAACCCAAATGGACTGGCCACATAGTTTGAACATCAAATGTACCCTTGCCTAAAACACTACTTTATAGGGAACTTACACAGGACAAGTGATACAAGAACATTCTCAAGGTCTCTCTTAACTTTGGAATTGATTGGGTGACATGGGGGACACTGGCATAGGACCACTCAGCATAGAGTGCCCACGACAGAGCAAGTGCTGTTCTCTATAAGCAAATTGGAATTGAAGTAGCTAAAAAGAAAAACAGGATTCACAAATCTAGAGAATTCACATCAAAATTTCACTGACCTGTGGTAGAACATTTCAAGCTCATATTAGTCTTATTAACCACAGTTGGACACACTGTAACTTGACCCTAACATGCTGATGGCATTTTAGTCATCTTCAAGAATGAAGGACAATACCCAACCAACAAATTCCAGTTCCAAACTGCTTATACCTTATATGTACAGTCATCTTATATACATGATTATTTTCATATTGTTTCACTTACAATCTGAGCTCCTTTAGAGCACAGACTATATTTTCCTTTCTTTGCATCCTCATCATTTAGCACAATGACTCTTACATAGCAAGTACTTAACACATGCTTATTGAGTATTGAATGACTGGTAAATTTGAAATGAGCAGTTTCTTTTCAAGGATAAAGTCAGATGCCACATCACAAAAGGTTGGACAGTGAGCAAGAGAAAAAGAAATGAAGGCAATGTCTGTAGATAGATCATTTTTTTTAAATGGCTAAGAAAGGAAGGGAAATTTGGGGTTATAACTTGAGATGAATGTTAGGGTAAAATTAGTTTCTCTTCTGTTTTGAGGATGGGAGAAACTGAGGTATTCCTAAATGAAGAACATAAGGATATGTTGGAGATTATAGTGAAGGAAAGAGGTTTAAGGGGGCAATTTGTTAGAGAATACTGGAAAGGATATCATTAAGGGTACAATTAGAGTGCTTGGTCTTGGAAAAGAAGAGGGTCACCTCAGTATCAGAGAATATGGGTAGAAGAGGTTATAAGGAAAAAATGAGAAATAGTCTAAAGGGGGTTTGAAATAAAGGAGTTGAGAGAAGATGTAGTACACTGAGGAGTTCAGTGACAGAAAACAATTGAAGATTTGAAGTGATTAGAGAATATGGAATAGCTTTGCTAGGGAATGGGTAAATCAAATAGGAAAGTGTAAGAAGACTTTCTTGCTGTAGTAAGGACTCAATTAGAATTGAATATAATGAATTTAGTGTATAGGAAACAACATGATAGTTGGTAGTGTGGTACTGGGGGCTAGCAAACCCCCCGCCTTCCTCACTCCCCTGGAACTTAAGAAGTCTTCATTGAATCCAGGTTCAAGTTCAAAATATAGCATAATAGTTCTTATTGGACAGCAAATGAGACATCCTTGGGGGAAGGCTTAGTGGTGTAAGATACTAGACCTGACTCCCTTATATTCACAGGTATCCCTTGAAGGATAAGGCAAGAAGAGATCAATTGTTAGCAGGAGCACTGGAGTTCTAAAATTAACCCATTACAGACTTGCTGAATTCTGTACTTAGATCAGAAAAGAAGAACCATGATTTAAGTAATTTTAAGACAAAAGTACTTACTGGACAAAATCAATTAATTATAAATATAATCAATAAGAAAATGATACAGGATCCATCTTAATCTTCTCCCCACTGAGCATGGATGTAATTTATAATCAATTCTACTTCCTCAAAATCTATCTCTTCCATGTATTCCTCTTCATTTACATAGTCATCTCCTTAATCCAAGCCCTTAACACCTCTCTTCTAATTTATTGTAATGGCCTCTGGTCTCTCCCCATTTAAATCTGTCCTCAAGAGGATAACCATTTATTTCCTTAAAGAATAGCTCAAATAATGTCACTGTCCTGCCCAATACATTCAAAAGTCTCCCTAATGCCTCTAGGATAACATTTCAATATTTCTGCTTAATTTTCAATGTCTTTCCCAGTCTGGACTCAACTGGTTTTTCTTACATATTTGCCCCCTCTCTGCTTTCGTCAAATATTCATCTCCTCACCTTTCACTAACTGTTCTCCACACCTGGAATATACTCCCACTTCATCTCCATCTCCTTTTATAGTGACTAATTATCTTCAAATTTTACTCAAGTGGCTTCAATATGAAGGTTTTCTTGGTACCTTCAACTTCCAGTGCTCTCCTCTTCAAAAATTAATGTGTATCATTAGTACATGTATGCATTTGAAAGCATATCATCTTTCCTCATAGAATTTAAGTTCTTTCATCAATATATTGTTTTGACATTCTTATCTTTGTAGACTCAATTTTTTGCCATTTTGTTGCACAATGCTTGGCACATAGTAAGACATAAATAAGTACTTGTGAATTGGTTTGTTGATCATTGTTTTAACTCATATGTTATAGTATTTGAAGCCTTAAAAATGAATTCAAAATGACCCTGTGAGGCAAGCAGTGTAAGTATATAAGTATATATCTCTCTATTTTAAAGATAAGGGAACTTACTTGAATGTGAGAACTAATTCTCTTGTTGCCTGACTTTATTACCAAAGAGCATTTGGAAATTGCAGTCATCCAAGAACAATTCAGTGCTTTTTGCTACTGTCTATCTTCTGTGTTAATTTAAATAATTTCTAAATAAATTTAAGAGTTGATGTTGCATAGAATTTCCTTCTTCTTTCCCCATGACCAAAATTATGTAGGGGTTGTACTAGATGACAGCCAAGGTCCCTTCCAACTCTCAAATTCAGTGAAATTCTCTAATTGCTTTTCTTTCATTTAACAAAGATACACATTTGTCAACCTAAATAATTCCCCCTCTCCTTTCTGCCAAAGGAGCAACATTTTAGATGCAATTAGATATAATTGATGGGATATCTCCCCCTGACTAGACTCAACTTCCAACACAGCAGTAAATCCCATTATCCCATGAAAGAATAGAATGGAGAAAGGGAAGTTCACCACCTGAAAACAAAACAGGCAGAAAATATACAAACATCCCTTTCCACCACCTCCTCCACCAATCTTGTTCAAAGCACCTTGGAAAATGTGTACCAAAACAAAGAAAACGAGAATATAGGTCTCTTTCCTTTGGGAATCTTAAACATAATGGAAATAGTTCTATACAGTCAACCTAGTATAGAAACAGTATAGAAGCAGACAGATAGCTGCCTCTATACTATATTCTGAAGAATTTCACTGAATTGACAGTAACTCATTACTCTGGGTTAAGTTTTTGCATATTCCAGAATCCAGCATTTAATATGAATATAACTTATAGAATCATGATGTAATTGAGTAATTTGTAGGCTTTTAGTCCTTGTCTGTATATAGGACTCATTCTCCAGATGTGTGTTACCAGAATTGTGTAAGAGGTGATATCATGTCTCTCTTACTCTATACATTCTGCATAGTTTTAAATAGTTAGGTTCTGATGCCTATCAGAGATGGAAAGGTTGAAAGTCAGGTTTAGCAAGCAAAATTCTATGCCAAATGGCATGAACAAGGGACATAAAACTCAAATAGTATGTCAGACTTATGAATATTTTGTATTTTCTCTTAAATGTAGGATGTTTACTATCCAGGACTTCACACGCAGAACCTTTAATAATGGAATATTTAGCTGCCTTATTTAGTCCCTTGTTTTCTAATGTTTCCCTCATGGTACTGGAATACCTATTCCTAAAGTCTGCAATGGACAACCTTGATTCCACTTCAAATGATTCACATCAAGACTTCAAGCTCAGTATGACTAAGCACTATACTGTAGCAACCAAAACAGTTAATGTTATCTGGGTTACATTAAGAATCATGGATTCTACGTTTAAGGAGGTGATAATCCCATTGTATGAGGTTCTTGTCACATCCACAATGCTATGTCCAGCTCTGGGCAATACGGTTTAGGAATGATACGAGTTACCTGAAGACGGAGTATCCAGAGACAACCAAATGGTAGCGAATCTACCCTATATGAGGATCTGTTGAAAGAAATGATATGCTTTTCCTGGAGAAGATAAGACTTCAGAGTGGTGAGATAATTAACTTCAAGTAATTGAGGAGCTTTCATCAGAAGCACAGAGACTTATTCACATTGGTTCCAAAAAGTAGAAACAAATGAGATAAATAGAAATTCCAGCGGCAAATTTAGGCTTGATGTCAGAATATCCCTAATAATTATGACTCTCCAAGAGCAGAATAGGTGTCTTTGGAAAGCAGTGGGTTCCCCCATCTTTCGAAGACATTTAAGCGAAAGTTGAATCAATACTGAGTATGTTGTAATGATGAAGATTCCTTTGGTATTTGAGTCAGAAGAGAAGACTTCTAGAATCTTTTTCAACTCTCTCTGTATATGTTTATGTATGTGTATGTGTGTTTGTGTGTATGTGTGTGTATAAAAATAAATTCTGTCATTCTATTTATAACAGATGAATAATAGTAAGAATGTAGAATGTTGAAACAGAAGATACTCTAATGGTCATCATATTTAATTCCTTTATTTTTAATATAAGGAAACTGAAGCACAAAGTTACTTATCTGAGTTCACATGGCTTATAAAATAAATGCCACTTAAAACCTATCTTTTTTCTAGCTCCAGGGCCAGTTCTCTTTCCATCACAATACACAATTTCCAGTTTGTCAGGATCCAAGAATTAAAAAGGTCTCCATTTGTTGATGCATTAGGGCAGTTTGGGAGACAATCTTGGTCAAATGAATTAAGTTATTCTGTGAACACCATCATATAAGAAGTCTTTTTTCTATGATGCCTCCATCAGAATTCTAATGAACTTTCCTTTCCCTTTTCCTTCTTTTCCCTTCCTTTCCTTTCCTTTTTCCCTATCTTTCCTTCTCAATTCCCTCATTTGATTACTTACTAAATACAATCAGATGTATTTCCATTCCAAGTAAGGGAAAACTTCCCAGCAATTAGAGCTATCCAAAATGGGCAATGGATTTCTCCTCATTTTTAGGTATCCTTTGGTTGACTAGTTTGAGGGGATATTGTAACTATGATTCCATGTCAAATAGAGGTTGGTCTATTGTAGATTAGATCACAGAATTTTTATAATGGAAAAATATCTGAACACACTTCTTGTACTCAGAATTCCTACCAAGGCAGGGATTTACTTGATTTGACTTAAAGATGCAGTTTGCTTCACCCCTGGAAATCTTAAAAGGTTAGAGAGTCTGTCCTTATATGGCAGCTGAAATTATTTTCTTTATAAATTCTACACATAATGTATAATTGATATCACATTTCAGTTGTGGGGGAGAGACTGGAGGGAGAGAATTTGTAACTCATTTTTAAATGACTATTAAAAATAAGTAATATTTATAACTTTTCAACTATTCCACAATTAATTAGCACTCCCTTAATTTCCAGTCCTTTGTCACTTTAAAAAGAAACACATGTGTCTAAGTGTGTATGTAAACATGTGTGTATACATATGTGTATATACACATATACCTATGCATGCATATAAAACATACACACATGCACGTATATACCTATTCATTTGTGTGTATATATATATGTATATATACATATATATATGTATATATATATACATATATATATACACATGTATATAACCTGTCTCTATATCTTTAAAAACAAGTTGGACTTTTTTACACTTCTTTGATCCTTTTGGGATACAGGTTTAGGGATAATATTGCTGGGTCAAGTGACAGCATGCATATTTGTTTTACTTTACTATATTTTTGTTATTTGAGTTGTGGTTTTCTTTTCTTCCAAAAATGGATGGGAGGGGAAGACAGTATATGCTTGTAAGCTTAAAAAAAATTAAAATGTTTTCTATCGCTCTCCTAATTATGTTATCTGGAGTAAAGCAGGAAAAGTCAGACTATGTCAGGCTTTTGTCTTGTATTTGACAGCTCTTAAAATGTCTAAACACAGCTACTATGTCCGATCTAACTTTTTTTTCCTTTAGGACAAAACTCTTCCCATTTCGCATCCCTGATTTACAACTAAAAGGTACTTTTAAAAACTTTGACTAATACCTTCATTTTACAGATGAGAAACTGAGGCCTGCAGAGACAAACTTACTATTTCAAGTTAATTAAGTGGTTAATGACAGAGTTAGGGTTGTATCCTGATTTTCTAATTCATCATTAAAAACTCTTATCATTGCCACATGGTGCCTTTTCATTTCTTTTGAACAACTGCCATGTGACATGACCTCCAGTTGCCTTACACTGGTCACCATCTCTCTACAGAGTAGAGTTTAAATATTACAGTAAAAAACATACTTCCTACTTCCTAAAATGTGGCAGTCAAAACTAAATTCAGTCTTCTAGATGGCATCTGAAGAGAGCAGAGGATAATACAATTATCACTTTACCTGAGCCAGATTTTCTTCACATCTCACAATGTGGTTTATGACCACTTAAAAATTCTTATATACATATGCATATATATGTTTAAAAATAATTGTAATGATATGTCTGAGAAAATAATGTTTTGTAACAATAAAAAGAATCAGCTGAAGGAAAATATAGTGTGGTCATGTTTGAGTTTGAATGATTCAGGCTTTTACATTTTTTTTTTCTGAAGCAGTGAAAATCATTCATTGATACTGACTTTGTCCTGACGTTTGGTTTGTATGTGTGTGTGTGTGCGTGTGTGTGTGTGTGTGTGTGTGTGTGTGTGTGTGTGTGTGGTGGGGGTTCTACATTTTTTTAATTAGGGAAAAATCAAAACTTGTTTCTGTTGAAGTAAGTTTTATTTGCCCCTTTTGATCACCTCATAAGAAACTTTTTTTCATGGTCTCCCCCAACTGCTTCCTCAAAGTACAGAGTGGCTGAAAGCCATATGTAAGAAGAAACTTCTTTGAGCTGCTCCCCTTCCCTTAATTCAGAGGAATTTTCTCAAACTTTCCCTGAATTAATGGAAGGGACACATTTGAAGCAGGCACATTTAAAATTTTAATTTTAGAGTGGACATGAATGGATAAAGAGAAAACCCTCTGGACTCCTCCATGGCCAACCTTTGAAGCACTAGCTGTCATCTAAAGGAAACACAGTTAAATTTTTCACTGAAGTAAACTCAAGTGCTGGCAGCACAGGCTTCCTCAAGGAAAAGGGAGGAGATTGTGAAGGAGAATCTAAGGAACGCAATGTGTTGCAGTACAAAAGCCCTGGATCAAGCAAAAGAATGGAATTTTTTTGTGTATTGTTAGTCACTTATGTCTTGTCTACTGCTCCAATGTTTCTCATATTTATTCCCCTCTCTCTTTAAGCCTACTTATATATGCCCTTATTACCTTTCCTTAGTGCTACTTCAATAGCCTTCTCATTCATTTCCCTGCTTCTAGTCTCTCCCATTTCTATTTCATTTGCCTAATAGTTACCAACTTAACATTAACATAAATGTGCTCTTCTCTCAAAAAGTTTGATTCCAGTCATATGCTCATTAAGCTGCAGTGGTTCCCAACTACCTTGTTGAGAAAGGAAGTGAGAAGAAAAGAAAAGAAAAAAATCATACTACATTTCCTGTTTGCTATAAAAATTACTGCATATGCTGTCTCTTGACAAATGTCTCATTATTGTTCTTCATACATACAATGATCTAATCAAACTATATTAATTGATAATGATTGAACATATTTCACATCCCAACTCTTGGTTTTTATAAAGGCCATTCCAAATGTCTGAATGTATTACTCCTACCTCCCTCTATTAAATCTCAAACATTCTTCAAAATTTAAATGAAGTGTCAGCTTCAGCATAGGGCATTTCATTTAATGTGAGACATACACACACACAGATACACACATATATATATATATATGTATATATACATATATATATATATATATATATATATAGAGAGAGAGAGAGAGAGAGAGAGATTATAACAATTAAATGATGTTATGATACATTATTTTTGCAAAGGAACAATGATGTCATACAGTGATGTCTCGAGTTGTGCACGAATTGGATTTAAGTCAGACAGAGTTGCACAAAGTCATCAGTCTCACTCTCTCTTCCAAATTCACCAAAGTCCAGTGGCAAAGACAAAAGTCCAGACTACTAATGATGACCCATGAAGCAGTGGATGACCATGGTGTCTTTGATGTCTGACCACATTCTCAGCGCTCCACGGCGCCTGCTTCAGCCACTTTCATAGCTGTTGAGACAAATTATACTCATCCACCCAATCCACTGGGGAAGTCTTCACATGCTTGACCAAAATGATTTTACTGAGGTGTAACCAATGCACATCCTACCACTTTGTGAAGCCATAGATAAGAGTTAGATGACAAGTAGACACCAAAGAAGGATAAGTAGTTCTGAAAACAGCTCAGCATGCTCTCACACCAGAGGGGCTAATGATCCATGAACATCTACAAACCCCTGAATTCTGATGGAGTCAACATGGCAAAGAAGTTCTTAAATGATGGTGTTAAATGAGTGACTGGATATGTATATACACACACAACACATGTACATATATACACACTTGTGTAATGTATAAATATACAAACATACATACTTGTGCATAGGTGTATAAACACAAACATGTTAAATACACCATTCATGTGACCTATAGTTGCATATGTCATACATGTATTTATGATATATGTATATAAACATCTGTGTGTATATATGTCCTTGAGGCAATGCAGTACCTAATGTACTTCCTGATGCACAATACACAATAATAACACAATAAGCCCTTAATAAATACTTGTGAAGACAATGAATATTTACTTGGCATTTATGTGTATATGTCCTCCCCCAGATGAGTACAAATTCTTTGAGGGCATTCCTGTATAATATTTTTCTGTTTCTCTACTCCTAGATCAGCACAACATTCAATCAACATTTGTTTCAGATGGAAGGGATCCATAAGTCATTTTGATTTTCTGAATTATAGTTTCTTCATCGAATGGACATAATGCTCATTGTGCCTACCTAAAACTCTTGTGGCCCACAAGTACCCTTCTTGCCATCTCAAAGGAAAAAACGGCATGTGAAAGTATGTTGAAGGGCGTGTCTTACTAGAGCAATGCTCCTATCAACCTCCTATCCTTGATGTTCCCCCTAGAGAACACTAAAGGTGGCATAATGCATTCAGTGTCAGGCCTGGAATCAAGAGGACCCGAGTTCAAATTTGACATCAGTGACTTACTTGCTATGTAACCTTAGCCAAATCATTTAACCTTTTTGCCTCAGTTTCCTCATCTGTAATATAAGCTGGAAGAATAAATAGCAAACTACTCTAGTATCCTTGCTAAGAAAATGAACTGAAACAAATAAACAAAAACAATAACAACAACAACAAAAAAACCAGAAAACAACCAAATGTGGTCATGAAGAACTGGACACAACAAAATAGTAACAACAAAAAGCAAAGAAAACTCTAGTAGAAATTTTCATTATGCCAACCTTGCTCCCTCCTATTGAAGACTAGCTCTCTCGGTTTATAGTTTTCATTTTCTGTCACCTTTTGCCTACTAAATGTGAATGCTAGATTTGTAAGTTTGCCCTTATCAAGACAAAAGAACCTGATACCTTTCCCCTATCAGTTTGTCCTCAAGGGGAACATCAGTGAGATACCATATGAAAATACCATACAAATTCTACTAAATATATATATTTTTTCTTACATGGAATTCTTTTACAGATTAAGCATTCACCTACTCATTTTTTCCCACCAAATGTCCCCTCTAACCTTCTCACAGACTGCAAAAGTGTGGAAAATTTCAGCAATCAAAGTTATTCCTTTGGGAATAGTGAGTGTCAAAAGATAAGTGACAGGAAGCCTGCTATTATCACAGCCTACCATTATCATCCATTAACACCTCAGCATTGATGAGTTTACCACATTAGTTTCTATCACCTAGAAGACAGTTGTGATCTCCCTCTTCTTTATTGTTACCTAAAAGTTTTAGGGTTTTGTCACTTCAGTTACATCCTGGAGACTAAAATTTATTAGTTTATTAACTGACACATTACTCTTTTAATTTCAATTAGAGACTTACAATTCTGCAGAAGTATAGAGATGGAACCACAATATTCTATGCCCCCCATGAATGGCATTCCCATTGTATTATCCTAGGCAATGCTACTTTAATCAAGCATTCTTTCATTTCTTAAAAAAATGCTCTCAGACCTGCCTTCCCTGATTGGTGCATGTCCTTTTTGACCCTATCCATGTTTCACTTAATCCCAATTCCACTGCCATTTTCTCTCCACGTGGCTTGTCGTGGCAAGAGGAATCTTCCTCTATCACATGCCCCACTCCAGTGGTGGAACCATAATCATATCAATTCTTTCAATGCTCCTATAAATGTATAAATCTATGATCCTATGGACCACTTCTGCTCAACTTAGTGAAAAGAAAAGGTTGACACCACCTTATTTATTCAATAGACACGATAAGGATTTTCCCTCTATAAATAACATTGTCCAGACACTGAGATCCCTTTATCAGGTTTAAACTCCTTTTATTGGATCAACAAGGGGCAGCGAGAGGGGTAGGATATCCTAGCTTAACTAAACAAGTTATCTACATACCAGGACCTTTATATAATGACAAATATCTCATCAGTTTTACAAAAAGTGATGAACCAGTAGAGTAATGGAAGACCTCCAGTTTGGAGGTTTCTAGATATAGAAAAATTCTGAAAGGACATCACTGTAAAAGAATAGGAGAGGATAAAGTTTCCCCTATTCATTTTTTCTTCCCTCCTATTGGCCAAGTCACTGGATAAGAGAGGCCAGCAGGAGATGAGACATCAAGACAAGAGGAAAGAAATATTCTGAGGGCAATCTAGTGGTCATTCCCAAAATGTGGCTATACATAAGAACATAATTAAAAACATCTACAATAAACATGAACACACGTGCAGAGACAGATAAATAATAGTCACAAAAAGAAGGTAACAGCTTTAAAGATTTAAGGAGCATCACAACTCAAGATTATCCTGCCAACAAAACTCCAGAGCTCCCCCTAGAGTTATATCAAAGACAAACTTCATGAGTGTTCTATGCAGGAAGAGATATCTTTCAGTAATCTCTGGGTGTTTGTTACATATGTTCTCCGTACATGTGTTTTACTACCCTTGTACGTTAAGTTTGAGTTCCCTTGTCCCAAGGAACTTGTCTGTTGAAGCAGAAGATTTTCTCCCAGTTTCTTTTATTTTGTTGGTCTCCATCAGGGTGGGTGTGGGGTATTCTTTTAACTACTGGTCTTCAAAATCCTTCTAAATAAATGCTTTTTCAAAAAACTAAATATTTCTTACTGTGTGAGTTAAAATAGGAAGCACACTAATGGGGACTTTTGATCAGCAGTAAATGGAAACCGGCCCTCCATTATTATCTTTTGTAGGAAGTAGTTATAGTATTAATAGAGATAGTAGTTGTTTTTGTTCATTTTTCATTTTCAGAGAGGACCAGTGACATTCAGGGTGTTGACTTTAAGTGAATTAATTTTAAATAAGGCAGAGTTGTACAAATTCGTTAGTCTCATGTTATCTTTCAGAGCAGTTGAAATCCAGGGGAAGGTCAAAAGACAAAATGACTGGCAATGGTCCAGAATGCAATGGGTAACCTTGGCATCTTTGATGCCTGACCAAGCTCTAAGCACTCCCCAGTTTCTGTGGCAGCTACTTTCACAGTCATTGGAACAAATGGTTCTGATCTGCCCATTCCACTGGGGACGTCTTCACACACTTGAGGTAGACATCCAGAGGAGGAAGAGGAGGAGGAGGAACAGCAGCTATTGCAGTAGTAACAGTTGAAGTGAAGTAAGAGATTCTTTGAAGATCCAAATTTCCAGTGTGCATACAAACTCCTCCTAGTAGAGGAGTAGCCTCAGAGAGGACACTATTCCTAGAACTTTCTAGAACCCGATCCCTGCCTACCACTTGCTCTACTAGAAATTTTATGAAGGCACAAATGGTCTTTATTTTGCAACATCCAGTTCTTACCGCAATGCTTGGTGCATAATACTCAATAATACATTTTAATTTATTCAGTTTTCATTAAAGCAAAATTTCCTCCTTGGATTTGTTTCCCTATTGTACCTGTAATCATGAAGGAACTATACCAAAAACAAGTGAGTATCTACAGGTTAATAAATCTACATTTGAATATCTTGTTTGCATATCTCTGAAATATCACAGAAAGTATGTGTGAAGATACACAGGGACTTTTTCGTAAATCCAATTGAATAGTATTATTATTGATATCTATTATTTTATATGATTTGTATATTTATATTTTAATATGTGAATTATTATTAATGATGATGATAAGGAACATTATGATTATTTTCTTTATTTCCTTTGTTCCTTTTCCTTTTTCCATTTGCTTCCCTTCATTTTCTCTTCTTTTCCATGTCTTGATTTTATTTTTATTTCTCCTCTCTTTTCTAACCTTCTTTCTTTTCTTCCAACTCATTTTTGGCTCTTTAGTATGTTTGATACTTTGGGGTTATACAATTATAAACCAGCCTTCATGTGCACCCAGAGTAAATTGGACCTTCAGCACATTTGCCAGTTGCTTCTATACATATACACACTTTCACATATCCCAAACTCATGCTTAGATTCAGTCAAAAATAACCCAAGGCAGGGTTGTTTCTCCTGTGTCTGGTTTAGATAGATAAGAGTTTGAGCTTAGAAGCATGAGAGGTCACCAAGAGCCAGGCACCTGGGAGCTACAACCATAGCTTTTATGTGTCTTGTAGAAATGTCATGTTCTCCCATCATTTTATGTTTGTATCTTGTCTTTGATATTTCATTGAAAATGTTTCAAGGGCAGAAAACATTCCATTTCAATACTTTTATGCTGTCCAATGAACCTCAGTTAGGCACAACAGATTCTAAAATATTAGTGGCTACTGTGAGACGAGGTGGATAATGAATACTGAATAGGATGTTGAGGGTACATGAATTGGATTTCATTTCTTGGCTCTTACATATCAATATGTGACTTTGGATAAATCACTTAACCTCTCACTGCGCTAGTCAATGCTTTTGAATGTTGTGTTATAAATGAGTACTTCACTATATCAGGAAAGTCACAGCACTGTTTAAATTAGACACAAATACAGATACACATACCACCCAAAGCTGATCACTGGATATCTGGTTTAATGTTTTTAACACATTTTATGGGGACTCCCCATTGGCTCTTTGCCCTTCCCTTAAAAACAAATAGTGAATGTTGTACAATTTCAACAGAAAGCATTAAGTAAGGGACATCAGCATGGGTCTTGGGGAGAACATTCTTCTTCAGTTATGTGTTGAACTGGATGACCTCAAAGACTTCCTCAAAGTCTATAATCTTGTGATTCTATCAATAAAATTTCTTGAGAACAAGTTCCTAGTCCTTTTTATGTGACCTTGTGTAAGACCAACATGACATTCATAGCACCAACTGAAGCCATGAATATACACCAAATTCTGAATTGCAAAATATAACAGATACTCCACATGGAAGACAGAACCAAAATATTTATTCAAACATCACACAAACAAGTTCTAACATCAGAAAGTCAAATCCATCACAGTAAAAAAGAAATCTATACACAATAACAATGCAGAGGGCAACACCAGCCCCAAACCTTCCACTCGCTAGGGTTTTCCCACAAATGTGCTCCCTTAAAGAAATCACAAACAAGCTCTCCCACTGGCTAGCCTGCTGCCTGCTTTCTCTCTCCTTCAGTTCTGATTGCTCTGATCAATTTCCTCTCTGCTCTGCTCTAGCTCTGTCTCTTCTTGTTTCACTCTTTCTGCTCCTTCCCTTTCTGTTCCATGTGACTTGATTTGTGTGATGCAGGTTTCCATGTGACTTAAGCAGGTTACATGGGCCTATCAATGAATGAGAAAGATCTTCCCATTAGAAACCAAATTACATCAATAAAAAGCAAAAATGCATCATTAATACACCTAGTCGGGGAAAAAATATAGTTTTCTCTTCCTGTAGCCATGGTTTTGCATGTCCTTAGCTCTCTCTTACTTTTGTAAAAATAGTAATTATAATATTACTGTCAAAAATATTTGACATGAAAAGTAACATCTATCTAGTATTTAAAAGTTTGCAAATCATTTTACATATATTATTATGTTTTATCTTCACAAAAATACTTTTGCCAATGATGCTAGTGTTTCCATTCCATATATGAGGAAAGTAAGGCTATAAAAGATCAAATGATTTGCTAAGGGTAATTCAGCTAGCAAGAGTCTTGTAACTCCCAGGTCAGTGTTTCATTCATTCTGCCACTTGCTTCTTCAAACACAACAGCTCTTTTTTTTTTCTCGTTTTCTTCTGCTATAGACCAAGGACTCATGAATGATTTTACTGATTGGTCCATTTTCTCTTTCACTTGTGATATGAGAAAAGATATATATTAAAGGATGTTATCTCAATTTTGTCAAATTATGAGGCCTGACACTCCATTCCAGGCTCAAGATGCTTACGTCTAGCAGAATAAGTAATGGGGAAAGGGTCACAGTGAATCCTTTTCATCCTACTCCCAAAGCCTTTGTTTAAACTGAGTCAAAATCAGATCCTATCCAGACTCTTTTTTCAAGGCATTTGTGGATACTACTTGAAGCTCACTCAATATCCTGTGATCTCCTCCTTAATAAAATTAATTCTTTATTTATATTTTTATTTGTTTTCAGTGTTCCACAATCACTTCCATATATCTAAGATATTTTTACCTCCCTCCTTCTTCTTTCCCCCTACCTCCCCACTCCCTCCCTGAGAAGGCATACAATTTTATATAGTTTCTATACATACATTCTTATAAAATACATTTTCATGTTGCATACAAGAATTAAAATGAATGGGAGAAATCACAAAACAAACCAAAACATAACACAAAAGAAAATGATCTGCTTCATTCTGTGATCAAATTCCATAGTTCTTTCTCTAGATGTGGAAGGTATTTTGCCTAAAGAGTCCATTGGGAAATTTTTAAGTCCTTGCATTGCAATAAAGTACTAAGTGTACCAGAAAAAAAAATTCCTCACACACTGTGGTTGTTGCTGTGTACAAAGTTCTCCTGGTTCTGCTCCATTCACTCAAAATCAGTTCATGTAAGTCTTTCTAGGCTTCTCTGAAGTATTTCTGTTCATCATTTCTTATAACATCATAGTATTCCATTACATTCATATACCACAATTTATTCAGGCATTCCCCAATTGATGGGCATCCCCTTGATTTCAAGTTTTTGGCTACCACAAATATTTTTGTACATGTGGAACCCTTTCCCATTTTTATGATCTCTAATCCCAGACAAAGCAAAAACAAAATCAGTTCTTGGGAAGGATATGAAATCCATCACTAAATCTCAGTCAGTATGTCTCCATGCTCTCTCTAATACAAGGAATGAAACCCACAGTGGTAAGAAAGGCTTGTTTTGGGGGCAGAGCCAAGACTGTAGAGTAACAGTACAGATTTCCTAGAGCACTCCTGCCAAGTCCAGCCAAATACCTGAAAAAATGACTCTAAACAAATCAGGGATCTACAAAACTAACAGAATGACAGATGAAGAAAATCTCTAGACAGCCAGGAAGTTTACCAGGAAGTGTCTATTTTGCTATGATGGAGGCAGGACATAGTCCAGTGTGGGCACAGGAAGGACCTGAGCAGGCCTTGGGGAGACTGTATTTCTCACACTTGTGGTGGTTTTCAGATTTCATAATCCCAAAACGTTGAGGGTAAATTGGATGTTAAGTGGGAAAAGCCTGTGGCACCAGTGCTGGAGAGTGGAGTGGTCCAACCCTACCCCCAGGGTGGCAGAGGGGGGAGGGAGGTGGAGAAACCCACTGCAGCCATGGCAACAGTAGAGGCAGCTGCAGTCACTGTTTCTGGAGCTCTAGACCAACAAATTATGGGGGAATTGAGAGGCCAACAGTAAACCCCCATCCCCAATGGAAGCAGAGAACTACCTTGACAAAGAGATCAAAAGTTAAATAAATGGCTGGGGAAATGAGCAAAACCAAGAAAAAGAATCAGAGTATAGAATCTTACTTTGGTGACAAAGAAGACCAAAGTATGCAAACAGAAGAAAAGGAAGTCAACGCTGCTTCATCCAGGGCCTCCAAGAAAAATATGAATTGGTCTCAGGCTATGGAAGAGCTCAAAAAGGATTTTGAAAATCAACTAAGAAAAGTAGAGCAAAAATTGCGAAGAGAAATGAGAGTGATGCAAGAAAATCATGAAAAAACGAGTCAACTGCTTGCTAAAGGATGCCCAAAAAATGCTGGAGTCTATTTAAAAAATAGACTAACCCAAATGGCAAAAGAGATTCATAAACCAATGAGGACAGGAATGCCCTAAAAAGAAGAAATGACCAGATGGAAAAGGAGATCCAAAGCTCAATGAAGAAAATAATCCCTTAAAGATTAGAGTGGAACAGATGGAAGCTTATGACTTTATGAAAAATCAAGAAATTCTAAAACAAAAACAAAGGAATGATAAAACAGCAGACAATGTGAAATATCTCATTGGAAAAGCAATTGACCTGAAAAAATAGATCCAGGAGAGACAATTTAAAAATTATGGGACTATCCAAAAGCCATGAACAAAAAGAAGAGACTAGACATTATCTTTCATGAAATTATTAAGAAAACTGCCCTGATATTCTAGAAGCAAAGGGTAAAATAAATATTGAAAGAATTCACATATCACCTCCTGAAAGAGATAACCATATGAAGGGTTTTAGGAATATTGTAGCCAAATTCCAGAGTTCCCAGGTCAAGGACAAAATATTGCAAGCAGCCAGAGAGAAACAATTCGAGTATTGTGGAAATACAATCAAGATAACACAAGGTCTAGCAGATTCTACAATAAGGGATTAAAGATCTTGGAATATGATATTCCAGAGGTCAAAGGAGCTAGGATTAAAACCAGGAATCACCTATTCAGCAAAACTGAGTATAATACTTAAGGGGAAAATGGTCATTTAGTGAAATAGAAAACTTTCAAGCTTTCTTGATAAAAAAAAAAAAACAAAGCTGAGTAGAAAATATGATTTTCAAACACAGAAATCAAGAGTGGCATGAAAAGGTAAACAGGGAATAGAAATCATAAAGGACTCTCTAAAGTTGAACTGTTTACATTCCTACATGGAAAGATAATATTTGTTACTCTTGAGACTTTTCTCAGGATTTCTGTGGTTGGAGGGATTATATACATATATACAGAGGACCCAGGGTGAGTTGAATAGGAAGGGATGATATCTAAAAAAAATAAAATTAAAGGGTGAGAGAGGAATCTATTGGGAGGAGGAAGGGAAAAATGAAATTGGGCAAGTTATCTCTCATAAAAAAGACAAGAAAAATCTTTTTAATGGAGGAGGAAAGGGGAGAAGTGAGAGGGAAAAAGTGAAGCTTATGCTCATCACATTTGACTTAAGTAGGGAATAACATACATACTCAATTTGGTATGAAAATTTATCCTACACTATGGAAAAGTAGGGGAGAAGAGGATAAGTGGGGTGTGAGGAGTATGATAGAAGAGAGAACAAATAGGAGGACAGGGTAATTAGAAGTAAACACTTTTGTGGAGGTACAGAGTCAAAAGAGAGAATGGAATAAATATGGGACAGGATAGGATGGAAGGAAATATAATTAGCTTTTCACAACATGACTAGTATCGAAGTCTTTTGCATAACTACACATGTATAACCTATATTAAATTGCTTGCCTTGTCAGTGAAGATGGTTGGGGAGGGAGGAAGGGAGAGAAGTTGGAACTCAAAGTTTTAAAAAGGAATGTTAAAAATTGTTTGTATATACAACTTGGAAATAAGAAATAGAGGTAATTGTGTATAGTAATCTATCTTGCCCTACAAGAAAATAGAGGAGATGGGGATAATGGAAGGGAGGGGTGTGACAGAAAGGACAGCAGATTGGAGGAAGGGGTAATCAGAATGCATGATATCTTGGGGTGGGGGAGGGGAGAGATGGGGATAAAATTCAGAACTTAAAATCTTGTGAAAATGAATGTTGAAAACTAAAAATAAAAAAAAAAAAGACTTGTCTGTAGGTTGGGTAAATTTTAGGCATCAAGTAGGGCAGGTGTTTGCAGGACACAAAGACTTTTTAAGTAATCCTTAAATTTTACCAGGTCAAAGATTTATCTATGCTAGATTCAAAGAATTTTAGAGTTAGAGCTTAAAGACCCCAGAGGTCATCTAGGTCCAAACCAAGTCTAAGAATCCCCTCTTCAAATGAGCCAACAATGGATATTCCAAACTTTTCTTGAAGACTTCCAGTGTTTGGTAGTCTGCTTTTTCATATTCTACTTCCCTGGGCAAAGTATCACTAGCTATTTCAACTGATCCTGACATTGTAGTATACATAGTCTTCTTTTTTTCTGGTTTCTCATTGGTAAACATTTTGCTTAAGTATATGTGGTGATCCCTGGATTCATCTCTCGTCATGCATATCACCAAAATAATATAAACACATATGCTTTTGATGAGAAAGAAATTCTATCACCAGGTGCTGGTTTGTTGCATTTCCTTTTCTGTGGAGTTCATTTTTCTCTTTCCATTTGTATTCAAAACACTCACCAGGTCTCATGGCACTTTCTTTGCCATCACCACAGGATAAGAGGTGAATAATAACTTGGAGTAAAACAAGAGTGTCTAAATATCCTAATTTAACTTTACCCATTTCCCTACTTTGTGCATCGGTGTTTCTCAGGAATTTACTACTAATGAACACGTTGGCATTTGGCAATCAAAATATGACCAAGAAAGCACATTCCATATCAGGTTCTTGGCTCTAGCCCTCTGTTTGAATTGCAGCTAAGTAAAAATGTGAGGAAAGGACCACAAAGTGACAAGTCCAGAAGCAGGATGTAAAACCATCGGAGTCATTTAGATGGTTTGCTGGAAATTGCACCTTTCCTCTCTGCATATAAGACCAGATACAAAACACAAGATCACGGATGATTTGGAAATTAACAGCTATATTTGGGACAATGTAATTAGGAATAAGAAATTGCATTTTCTATGTGAGGGCTATGCACATGTGAATGTATGTGTGTAGGACATCTTTATTTTACAGAATAGGGATTGTGGTAAAGTGGTGGATTAAAAATTATGAGACAGAACCTAGAAAAGTAATTTCTTCCAACTCCTTCTCCATATTCAAGAAATACAGAATTTCTACATTTAGAAGCAGTCTCAACTCCTCTCTCAATCAAGTCATAGCTAAATGAAAGACCTTATAGCAATGAAACAAGCATGCAGTCACACTCTACTTGAAGACTTCCAGTAATAAGCAACTCACCAAGTCCTGAGGCAGCCCATCCTACTATGGGAAAATATTCATTGGAAGGAAGTTTTTTTTTCTTTACCCATATTGAATTTGCCATTTTACCACATCTACCTGTTATTAATTCTATGCATGAAAACCAAGTTGAAAAAGTCTAATATGTTTTCAATATGACAGTCTTTCAAACACCTGAAGATGGGCAGTATAATGTTATAGAAAGAGCACTAAAGTTGGTGCCATATCACCTTGGTTCAAATCTGGTCTCTTTCACTTACTACTCATGTGATTTGGATTAAATCATTTATCCTCTCTTGGCTTCAATTCCCTCAGTTTTTTTTGCCCTGGAAATGCTGCACTAGATAAGCTTTGATATCCTTAATAGCTCTAAATCTTTAATCCTATTATCTTAAACAGGGCAA
This sequence comes from Notamacropus eugenii, assembly GCF_028372415.1. Classification (NCBI taxonomy): domain Eukaryota; kingdom Metazoa; phylum Chordata; class Mammalia; order Diprotodontia; family Macropodidae; genus Notamacropus; species Notamacropus eugenii. The sequence continues at coordinate 732,269,859 of NC_092872.1, read as the reverse complement.
AATATCTCTAGTTCTTTCATTCAGTCCTCAAATGACATGGAATTGTGGCCCTACACCATACTGGCTCCCTTCTTCTAGGCACTTGCAAGATTAAGATTACAGAATTATAGATTTAAGTTGGAATGGGCCTATGAAGTGATCAGCCTCTTACATTTTATTAATGAGGAAACTGAGTCACTATAAGTAAAGGATCTTGCACAAGGCATGCAGAAGTAAGCATGACAGGTGATTTCATCCAAGGTGCTCTACCTTCAGAGCTATTGCTTTTATTGCTACACCAAAATGTGATATCCAGAATTCAGCATCATTCTCCAACCAGCAAATATGACAATGGGATTGTTGTGTATTTGTTCCTGCATTGTTTGCCACTCCTAATTCACCCTTAAAAAAGCATTAGGTTGCCAGAGTTTCATCGCACATGTATTGTGCAGAAAAGACACAGAGAAAAAGAATGACTTATCCAAAATCATTCATATAGTAGAATACTACTATTATAATGCTATTTTCAATAGTAGAACCAGGAACAGAACTCAGTCAAGAATTTTTCATTGCACTGTCTTATTCCTCAGTCCAGTGCAGAAAGCATATTAGGAGCAAAGTCAACAGATACACTACAATAATTCAATTAATAAATGAGGAGGCAACAATAGTGCAAAATACGATGGGACATATATTTTGCTAGTATTGCAAGGAAGGTGAAAACAGGAATATAAGAAACATCCATCCTGAGTTTTTGTTGCCTGGTTGAAGCAGGGAAAAGACAAGTAGCAAGAGATGCTTGGGGACTGCTATTTCTGCTGAGTGAAGGGATGGTCAAAGGTACTGCTTGTATCTTGATTAAAAAATCAACAGCTAATCAGCCTCACCCAATGTGAAGTCCTTTGCTTACACTGAGCCTGGAAGATAACCAATTAAGAGGAAAGATGCTTATAAAAATAATTCAGTTGAAGCAGTAATCAATGTGACCATATTTCCAAAGTAAGCAAGCACAGTTGGAAACTCTTGTCTGTAGCCCAATTAGTTGCTTCCCAGTACCAGGGAATCTCGCATTTCCATGCACTTCAACAGGTAGACTACTATGCCTGAAGACGTTCCTTCTGATTTATGTCTCATAGAATTCCTAGCTTATGTTAATGCATAATTCAGTTGTCCTATCTTGTATGAACCTTTTTTTAATCCCCCCATTAGCTTTCTGTTGATATATATGTGTATGTATACATGGGTGTACACATAAACACACACATATATATATACACATACATGTAGTATATCATTATGTAATATATATTGCATAGGCTCATGGTACATTAAAGAGTTTGAAGTGAGTTCAAGTAATGATGAGTGACATACCAAATAACTGATCATAGACAAGTCCACCTTATTGTGCCAAGGAACCCTCTAAGACTAATTTCAGAGAAAGTGTCAATTAGTAGAGGAAGTTTCCTTATGTAAGAGATTCCTACAACAGTGAAATCACATCAACAGTCTCTATCCCTTTCCCTTTATACTTTGTTTAAAAAAATCACATTCCTACCTTATCTCACCATCTTGTTTTTAATTCTTCTATTTTTTTCGTCTAGAGCTTCTTTTTAAAATAATAATAAAGAACTCTCTTCATTCCTCACAAGTATTTGTGTAATACTTATGGAAAGTGCTTTTTACGTTTTTTTGTTTTTTTGTTTTTTATTAAAAGGACCATCCTTGGAGTAATTTAAAGAAGCCCATTCATTGAATGGGTATATCTCACTCAAAGTAAGATTGTCTCACATTGCATCCTGGGCCATCTCTACTCTTCTTAAAGAGTGAGGCTCAGGAGAAGAAAGTGAGGTTGATGACTTTGCACAGCTCTTCCTCACTCAAAAGAAAGCCAACTACAAGTCATGTCATCACCTTGATGTCATGGTCCTCTTCAAGAATGAAGAACAAATAAACACACACACACACAGTAAAAATCAAACAATATCCTATGGAAAGTCACAATATTGGGGTGAGTAGATTGCAATATATAAATAATGAGGAACTTAAAAGAAGCTTTATGTAGTCAATAAAATGTTCAATTTGGAGTAAAGAGCACCTGCATTTGAATGTTTTCTCAAACTTTTCTTAATCAGGACAAGTCATAACTTCTCTGAGCCTCAGTTTCCCCATCTGTTAATGTGGAGGAGGTACTTGATAATTACTAAGATAATTGCAACTCAAAAGTTTTCAATCTGTCAAGATATTAGGAGACACCCTCTTTTCCAGAGCAAAGGCCCAGCAAGCAAGCTGTGACTCGAGCCTGGCATACCAACAATCCTTCTGACTCACCCTCTGGATCATCTCAGCCACAGCAAAATCCCAGAATTGTTTCATGTAATTATTGTATTGCTTTGACCAGCTCCAGGTGTTCGCTGAGCTCAGACAAGCACCAGCTGTGTCCATGTTCTGCTCATGTAGACCTGCTATGAATCCAACTTGTCACATCATTGCTGTTATCTCCTTCTGGTCAGGAACACAACTCATCATGAATCCATTGATATAATTGAAATTTGGTTACATTAAACAGGTTCCCGAACTAGGAACAGAGCTCTGGCATATATGTCCTTACTTGTAAGCTATTTCCCTCACTTTGAAATTAAACTTTCATTTGATTCCTGACTCTTCTTTCTCTGGGCTGCTCTGTTCATCTCCAGCCATCCACTGGAGAGAGGCTGTTTCTGTCCAGTTGACAAATCATGTAAACTTCAATGAAGACTAAGGTAAAAAGATGTCATCAAGGAAATCCCTCAGAGGAATGAACTATGGGATGACCACATGACCAAGGCAAAAGCAAATGTGAAAGATGACAGGTTGGTAGATTAGATGCTCCAATTAGGCATTCAAATCAGGAGAAACTGAATAAGGACTCCCAGACATCAAATTGGAACAATGTGAAAAATTTATGGAAGAATATGCATGAGTCTAGAAAGTAATCAATCAACACATATTTATGAAATTCCTACTTTGTTTGGGGCATACCTCTATTTAGTGATGGTGATGCAAATGCAGTTGATGAAACAGCACTTATTTGAAAGGACCTTACAATTTAAAGGTGGTAGACAACATTGAATATGATCCGATAGCCATTGAGAAAGGGGCCTTCCCAGTCAAAAAGATCACAGATACATTTGAGTAACAAGTATTTGATCCCACATTGTTTTTATTTACTTGTCTATATGCTGCAGCCCTCAAGGAGAAAGTAAAGTTCTTGTCAGGGAATCATTGGTTTTACCTTTGTATTTTTAATGCTTAAATCAGTGCTTTGCTCATAATAAGCTTTTAATATTTTTAATTTAATTTAATCAAATCAGAATTGACCTGAATTGCATCAAGATTCTTCTCCTAGGAAATCTGAAAAGTTGTATTGCTGTTGTTCATTTGTTTGTTTCATTGTTCATGTTGTTTATTTTCCCTCATATCAGCTGAGAGGTTACTAGTGTTCCATTGTTTTTCAGTCGTGTTCAGTTGCCTTTTAGTCATGTTCGATTCTTCATGATTCCATTTGGTGTTTTTCTTGGCAAAGATAGTGGAGTGATTTGCCATTTCTTTCTCTAGCCCATTTAACATATGATTAAATTGGGGTAAAAAGGGTTAAGTGACTTGCCCAGTGTCACACAGATAGTAAGTCTCTGAGTCTGGATTTGAACTTAGGTCTTCTTGATTCTAGGTCTGGTGCCTTATCCATGTGGCTCCAGCATGCTACCCTACTAAGACAAGTAACCAAGCACAGAACACTAAGATACATAATTGATATTACCTCATGCAAAGTTATATAACCCTTGAGATAATTTTAATGTAATGTGGACCACACAAATGTTTTCATTCAACAAAGAGGGTCTAAGAAGGTGGAGTTGGGGGGTATCTGCTTGCATGAATCCTCCAGGCTTTAGGGAAATGAGACTGAAAACAAAACTGTGCCAAGATTGCCAACCCAAGATGGGCCTATGATAGCAACACATCCAGCTGGCCACCTAGATGTAAGGATCTGTGTGACTATATACTGAACAAGACATACAAACCTGGGAACTCTTACAATGCCAGCTACATTGAGTTGACAACATTGATAAGACTAAACACAAGGGTTGTTTAAATTAATTCTGAGGTAGGCTCACAAACACTCAGTCTCCCATTAGTCATCTGCATATGTGCTTTCTTTCAGTTGAGGACTTTGCTGCTGCTGCTTCGAGGAAATATGATATAGTGGAAAGAATGTTGGTTTTAGAATCAAAAGAGACCTGGGATCAAATTCCAGTTCTACAATTTCACACTAGTGTGATCTCAAGCAAGTAACGTAGCCTCTGCAAGCAGTACTTTTATATTTTATAAAATCAGATATTGGGCTTAGATAGCCTCTGACATTCTTTCTGACTCTAAATCTATGATCATTCAATTTACCTATGTAACTTGTGGTCAAGGGCTCCTCTAATGACTGGACTCATAGAGAATGGACTAAACTTTGGATTCTGATGCCAGATCCAATTCAATCTAGCTCTTACTTGAAGTTAATATAGGAAATCTCAAAAACAAGCCTTAACTATGCTACAAGTCTAAGCATCTCCAAACACTACTACTGAGGTTCTCAAACACAAATGATGACAAAGTGAAAATTTTATTTCATGCCATCGTGGGGCTTCATTTGGTAATACATATAAGGCAATTCTATCCTCTTAAACCTTTGGAGTAACACTGCTGAGGGAATATTCTAGATCTTCAATTAGTTTACGGCTTTAAAACAGGAATTTTCCCATTGGAGGGCTTATCGTTACACACAGTTAAGAGAGTCTAATCTCAAGATTTTTTTTTTCCTATCCAAAGAAAAGAAAAGAGAAAGGTCAAAGTAGCTGGTCAGGAACTGTAAGTACAGAAACTTGGGCCATCTGGACAGTAATTTACTATTTTTCATGTTCTTCCTTTGTAAGTTCTTGTTTTCTGATCATGGTAAGACCTAGAAGAGCTGGAGATAATTCTTTGAATGAGAGTCTCGTCTTCTAACCCTCATACAATCATAGGATTTGACCTCAGTCTCAACCCCAATCCATGAGACATCTAGCAGAAGACTGATTGAAAACAGCAACATAAACAATAAGAGCAATAAAAATAGATTCTTTTTACTATTAATTGTCAAAATATTTTAAAACATGTTTCATTTTAACGTCATCTAATCAATGTATTTAGAATCATACCAACATTCATTGTCACTCTTATCCCAAATCCCCTCCATATCCTCTTTTCTTACTTCAAGACACATCTTTAGTTTCACGTTATCCACAAAGTTTCAGGCACTTCTGTAGCCCTCAGGCATTATCATATTTCTTCTCTGTCCACTTGTTTTTCCTATCTAGAGTTTTGAGTTGCTGGTGTTGGCTGTTTGGTTGGTTGATAGTTTGATCAATTAAGCCAGTATGAGCAAGGAGGTCTGCTTTTCATGACTTGTGCTAGATACTGCTGAGGTTTGTCTGTTTTAAATCTATCTATCTATCTATCTATCTATCTATCTATCTATCTATCTATCTCTGTATCTATCTGTCTGTCTGTCTGTCGATTTTTGTCTATCTATCTCTCTGTCTATCTGTCATCTATATACTATTTCTCTCTTTATCTCTGTCATTGACAGGAGTACAATGTTAAGTAGATAAGATTTTACTTTCAGAAACTTTTAATGAATAGAGAATTTAATTTCTTTCAGACTTGATTCTGATGAGATGGAAGAAGAGGCATAAGAATAACAAGAAGGAGAAAGTGAAAGAAGAAAAAGTACAAGAAGAACAACTACAAAGAAGAACAAGAGGATTGAGAAGCAATCATGTAAAAAAGAAAGACAGAGAAAAAGAGATGAAGTCAAAAAGTGAGTTGAAGGGGAAAAGGCATGACTGCATCTTGCCCTAGGCACCAGGTCAGAGTTGGAGGATTAGGATTTCTGTCAGTCTGCCCATTAGTGAACAAGCATTCCTATTTTTTCTCTGTGATTTTTAGCAGGACATTGAACTTTTTTTACTCTTACATCCTCAGAATAATTGCAATGATGTTTTCTAGGAACCTTCCAGCTATAAATTCCATGTTACAATGATCCACTATGAAATGCAAAAGGAAAAGAGTATCCAGGGACTTACCTGCCCTCTGTCTATAATCATCTCAATTCCCTTCATCTATTCTTCCATCCACAGTCCTGGATAGTCAATAATCACTGATGTTAAGGATTATATCCTCAGGGCCCCATAAGGTTATCAAAGAAAGATTCAATTATGGTGTACAAGATTGGACTGACCAAGACAGAAATAATGCCATAGGCATTTATGATGATTTAAAAACCTGGGTTGGAATTAAAAATGCCTTTGGGAAACATTCAGTTAACCTAGGCTTGACCTAGCCTTGGGATTTCAACTAAAAGATATAGAAAAGAGACTCAATATGAAAGAGTATAAACATTTATCTCCATTGGTAGAATTTCCAGAGAGGATGGATATTAACAGCCAGAGGTAGTAGTCCCTAAATTCAAATATTGAAACATAGCATGGTAATACTGTGAGGAAATACTGAGACATAATTACATTACTATGTTTTTTTCTTCATTTTACATAACAAGGTTCATAAGATCACAGGTTTAAAGTTGAAAGGGCAATTGGAAGTAATTGAATTAAACATATTATCTTACATATGTGAAAATGAAGGTCACAGAAAATTAAATACTTACACAGCATCATACTTGTAAGTGTCTAAGACAGATTTGAACCCTAGTCATCCTAACTCCATGTCCCATGTTGTGCCTACTACACAAAACTGCATGCCTCTTTTCCTTGTTAGTCTTGTTACCTTGCTCTCCTGTGCCTTATGATTCTCTCTGACCCTGTGACAAGCATCATTTCTTTATTTGGTCTTAAGTCACCATTCTGGAAACTCCCAATATTGTGATTAACCTTTCTCCAGGCCCCATTGTCCTCTGCTATGGCTCCCATTTGCAGTGACTCTCTATGTATTTTATCCTGGAATTTAAGTACTGTTGATAAGGGTTTGTACTTTTGGTTCATGGCATTCCCTCTTGATAAACTGTATTTACCCCAGAAACCAGAATTCATAATTACACCTCTGGTTATTTGTAAACTATCTAGTTTCCCTAAATTCCCAGATGAGGAAACCATGGTTCAAACTTGTATGATATAACAAAGCTTGCCATCTTTCTATAAAATCTGATTAAGGAGAAATTTCTGAGAATGTTTTTTGATGCCATCTATGAATTTGTTCAAACACCAAAGCTCTCATCATTTCCTCCCACAGATCCATTGTTACAGTCTTCCAATTGTTCATTTTCTCTATACAATGATAAAGACACATATTATTTCTTTCCTCATTGTCTTTGTTCCTATAGTTCCAATTTAAGGGAATGTTTTTTTTTTTTTGGACTTCCTTTTTACTTACCAAAATCTCACTTACACTTCTATGTTCATAATAATTAAGGGTTTTCCTGATCACTGGAGGTGAAAGTTATATTTCTCTTCTATTAGGTGCCACAAACATTCCAAATTCTACTTGTTTTCTAATTATTTCTTGTATATTATTAGCTTTCTCTGCTGTACTAGCTTATTAGTACCTCAAAGGTAAAGATCTTAGTATAGTTACATCATCCACAAAACTTCATAAGGAGAAAACAAATTATTATTCATCAAGTAACTTTTGATTGACTAGAGGGATGGTATTTATCTGCTGACAGCAGATACAATGTGGAGCCTCCTGAAAAGTATTTTTTTAAATCATGAATACCAATGAAAAATGGACCAGAAAAGTGGTGAACTTTTCATAACTTTTATGAGATCTATCTGAATTTAAAGTTTTAAAAGTGTCAGCTAATAGTTATTTACATCCTTGTTCTAACTTTATACTCCTGAGATGTTCACATTTTGTCTCCTGGTCATTTTGGTTGAACCTGATTTGAGAAACTCTACAATGGATCCAAGCCTTGATTTAATTTCATCCTACCACTGGTAATAATGTTATTGTCATTCATGCTACCAATCATCCAATGGCCATCATCCATTCTCCCTCCTCCAAACCCAGCCGAGTAAGAGATAAAGCTATATTATTCAGAATGGAACTTCTGAAAGTTATAAATAAAGGGCCATGATTAATCAAGTAATTAAACAACCTAAAAGCAATGATAAGAGCTGCTTATTCTTGATTAACTACAAAAGCTCATTCAATTAGCTTGACTGAAATTGTGCTTTCCAAGCTCTGGTCCAGCAAAATGTCTATGAGATAGATAGATAGATAGATAGATAGATAGATAGATAGATAGATAGATAGATAGATAGATACATACGTACATACATACATACATACATACATACATACATACATAGACACATAAATATATAGATATAGATCAGATTTGATGACCCTCCACATATTTTAAAAAATAATTTAGTATTTTATTTCCTTAATTACATGTAAAAACCAATTTTTAACATTTGTTTTTAAAACTTTGAGTTCCAAATTTTCTCCCTTCCTCCCTACTCCCCTCATTGAGAAGGCTAGTAATTTAATATAGGTTATAAATTATACTCATGCAAAGCATTTCCATATTAGTCATGTTCTGAGAGAAAACAGACCAAGAAAGTGTAAAGAAAAATACAGTAAAACAAGCATAATTGAGTCTGTTTTCAGAAAAAAAAAATTCCTTCTCTGGGGATGGTTAAAATTTTTCATCACGTCTTTCAGAGTTGTCTTTGATTATTCTATTGCTGAGAATAGGTAAGCCATTTACAGCTGATCATCTTCAAATATTGTTACTTTGTACATAGTAAATTTCACTTTGCATCAACTCATATAAATCTTTACAGATTTTTTTCTGCTCATCATTTCTTATAGAACAATAGTATTCCATCAAAATCACATACCACAATTTGTTCATCCATTCCCCAGTTGATGGGCAATCCCTTAATCTCCACTTCTTTGCACCAGAAAAAGAGTTGTTATGTTGCTGTACATATAAGTCCTTTTCCTTTTTTAAAGTATTTTTTAGATACAGTTCTAGAAATGGTATTTTTAGGTCAAAGTGTATGCAGTGTTTTATAGCCCTTTGATAAATGTTCCAGATTGCTCCACAGAATGGTTAAATCAGTTCATAACTCTACCAGTTGTGAATTAATGTTTGATTTTCCCCACATCCCCTGGAACTTTTGTCATTTTCCTTTTCGATCCTATTAGCCAATCTAGTAGAGCTAGTATCTCAGAATTGGTTTAATTTGCATTTCTACAAACAACTGTTAGAAGAGATTTTTTAAAAAAATTATATAGCTGTACATAGCTTTGATTGCTTCATCTGAAAACTGATCATATCATTTGATCATTTATCAATTAAGCAATGATTTTTATATAAATTTGACTCAGTTCTCTATATGTTTGAAAAATGAGGTATTTATCAGAAAAAACTTGCTTTAATTCTTTTCCACCCTTACTATTGTTAACCATAATTTCCTCCATTCTATTCCCTACAATCTATTCTCTCTCTCCTTTCAGCCTGTCCCTGCTCAAAAACGTTTTATGACTTCCATCTCCCCCAATCTGCCATTTCATTTGTCACCCCCTTCTCTTATCCACTTCTTTGCCTACTTTCCTATAGAGTAAGATAGA